>NW_026057577.1:57389932-57569932 GCF_023721935.1 Panthera uncia | reverse complement strand
AATTTCTGTAAGCCATTACAGTTCAATTATTTAAAGTGATTATCTTCAAATTATTTTCATGACAGTTCAAATGAAGATGATGACAAGTGCTTCTAACATAAAAGTGAAGGAAAAAATATGTTGAAGAACTGAAAAAGCAATAGAAATCAAACAGCTTTTTAACCAAGAAGAAATCAGGATGGTTGCCAAATGTGAAACATGTATTTTGGAAATATGAAATTTTTGATTACTGAAATACTGGAAATTAGAACAGATCTGAAAAGAAAGATGGTCTTAAGTTAAAATGATAAATCCAGGAACTTTTATATTTAAGGAGAGAGGACCAGAAAAGCTATTTCAAAAATCACACTTACATAAAAGTAAACCGAAAGAAGAAAGAATAAGCTACAGAGGCAAACCTTTACTTTAAGAAGGGCAGGAGTGCCTCGTGTGACAATTGGTTTCCACCTAGGTCATGATCTCACAGTTCGTGAGTTGGAGCCCTGCATCAGGCTCTGCACCGATGCGACAGGGAGTCTACTTGGGATTGTCTCCCTCTCTCTGCCCCTCCCTGCTCACGATCTATTTCGCAAAAATAACTAAACAAACGTTAAAAAAAAAAAAAAGGGGGGGGGGGCAGCTAGACACAAAAGGAAAGATAAAGGGTCAGATACACAGTGCTATGACAGTTGCCAAAAGCAGGGTATGGTCATAAACAAGTCTTCTGTAGACCTAAATTATCCATCCCTTGGAAGCATTTTATGGATGAATAATCATTGTCCTGTGAGTGCATCCACTTATAAGGAACAAAAAAGGTTTATAATTTTATGCCACAATGAATGAGTATGGAAAACTACTTTTGGGTTTAGAATTACTACAACAATGTAACGGATGGCAGAAAAGCAAAGTGTCATGGCAACATCAGATGTCACAAAAGAGCAGTCTAGGCTAAGTAGAAAACAGTGTCTTGCCCTAACAAGAGAATTAGCTATATAAAATGAGCCATGAAATGGAATAACCAAATAGAAAACAGCCCAACTGTCAGATGCTGAATAAATAGTATCAATGAATTATCTGAATTAGGAAAAGGTAATAGGTTCTTAATGTTATACCTTCCAAATATTTTTAAATAACACCTATTTGGCAAGTTATAAGATGTCTGTTCAGAATGTCTATGATTAAAGAACAATATTTTCCACAACATGGAATGATGTAATACCAAATACTAAATTGAGAGGGTGGGCTGTCCTTAAAGTGTAACCATATCAGCTTTAAAGCCTGAAAGTTCCAGGCCAGTTGCATATTCTTAAATGACTTTTTTACTTTTTTTTTTTTTTTTAAAGATTCTATGGTTAATTAATTTCTATACCCAATATGAGGCTCGAACTCACAACCCTGGGATCGAGTCACATGCTCCACCCCCTTCCAGAATTCTTAATAAGAGATAAAACCACAAGTAACAAAATGTAAACTCAAGCCAGAAGCGACACTTGTGTGACCACAAATTCAAGTTACTCTCTCGTTTTGTGTGACTACAAATTAAGGTGACTATTGCACATATCCAGGAAAAATTAATGAACTTCGACCAAGAGTTGGAAACAAATTACACGTGTAAGCAGCTGAATTCATTAAGAAAACTGGAATATTTTTTTAAATAGGGATTTACTCAGATGTTGCATTCGCTTAAGCACACAACATCTCAGCCTCCTTCATTTGCCCGTTTCTGTGCCAAGCTCTTCCAAAGCTGGGGTTGATAAGGTTGACTCCAAGAAAGAAGCTCACGTAGGAAATGCAATCCTCACACAGCCCAGGGAACCGGTGACGCACTAGGAGCTTGGAAAACATCCCGTCGTTCATCTTACTAACAGCAGTTAGGTAGGAAGATGGTCGTCCACGTGCACTATTGTTTTCCAGGTGTGTTTGTTTATTTTTAACTCCTGCTTTGGTATCAGTACCCTCAACCCCAACCAAATGGGGGGGGAAGGGGGATGGCAGCGCCGCTGGTGGTACGTGGGCGCAACACAAGTTTAAAAAATAAAATCACAACCTTTTTTTTTTTTTTTTTCCTAATTGCAGCGTACTCGGTGCCCTCACCTCTCCTCTACACCTCTGCCATCACTCCACGCAGCTCTTCGCCACCGCCGCGGGTCCCCATGACAACCCCACCCGAGGACGATCCCTTTCCGCCGCCTCCTGGCCCCAACCCGGGCCCGGACAGCCACACTCGCCTGTCAACTGACAACTCCACCTGCCCTGAGCTCTACTCTCCTCGCTCCCGAGAGACGATCCAGGAACCCTCCCGACGCGCGGGCCCACTCCCAGACTAGGGCAAAACCCTCGCCAGTCGGGAATGTGCGGAGGGGGCGGCGGGGGAAGGAGCTTAAGACGTTCCACTCCAACCCCCAAACGAGGGGTGCGAGGGCCTGGGCGCGACCCCCAAACGGGTTGCGGCGGCCCTGAACACCAAAACTAAGCGGCTGAGGGGAGCCGAGGGGCAGGCTCAGGGGGCGCGAAAGAACTTGTCGTTTTCACAAACAACGACGCGTCGAGGCGGCAGGAGACTGCTGGGGACCACGCTCACCTTGAAAGGGTTGTTGAGATCCGGGTCCGCAAACGGGTTACTGTCGAAATCCGACATCTCTCTCGCGCTTGGCGTCACCCACCGGACCCAGGCGCAGAGAGAGAGACGAAGCGAGGCCGCCGCCCCCCTGCGCGCTCACGTCGCCGCCGCCGCCGCCGCCGCCGAGCAGATCCGGGTGCAGCTCTCGGGGCCACCCAGCCGGCCGCGCCACTGAGCATGCCCGGTGCCACGGGCTCCCGGCCGGCGGCGCAGCTCCCGTTCGCCGTCCCGTTCTTGCGGGCCGGGATCCAGCGTTCCGGGCTTTGGCTACGACCGAGTAGGGACTAGGGGCGGAGGGAGTCGGGAGCGGAGAGCGGGGTGACCCGTCCTACGTACCGTGGGCCTGACTGAGGTTCTGCGTCTCGACGAGGAATGCGTCTGGCTGGGCTTAATTATATTATTACCGATTTAAAATCGGCTCCCTGTGATCGAACGTGACTTGGGAAAGAGGTGGTACTTCGTGAATAAGAAAGACATTGGCAGTATTCCCCCAGGTTGGGAGGGCAGCCTGGAATGCTGGCTGCATACCTGGGGAGGGAGCGGCTATTTAACCACGCTTCCAGCCCAGGACTGCAGAAGCGCGGGCAGCGGTAGAAGCTCCACACTGTTTCCAAAGATAACGTCTCGTGGGGGGGCCTGCCCTCGCTAATGAATTCTGGGCACACACCCCACTCGACCCCACCTGGGAATCTCAGCCTCCAGCCTTCCGGTCCCTCGACTCTAGGTTACTGACAAATCACGGAGACCAGTCTCGCGTTACCGATGCGGACTGGCTCGGCGGAGGTTTGAGAAAGAGGGAAGATACAGTACCAGGCTTGGTCCAGCCCCTGCTCCCATTCTCCGGAATCTGCATAATGGCTACTTCTCCGGAAACCAAGGGGGACGAGGGTGATGGTGACACGAGTTCAGAAATCAACGTCCCCAAGTTAATGTTAGTGGTTGACAAAATGCATTTTTTTTTTAACTTAAAGGTATTTGGGCGCAAAATATACACCTTTGATTTTTTTTTTCCTGATGCTCCCCAACGCCAGGGATGAGGTCACCGAAAAATGGGTACGTGAGAAGAATTTTTTGTACCATTTGTTGCCCTACCCCTGAACTCAATGAGAGAGTATCTCTTTCCCCACTTTAATCTTTCTGCTCTAACAGAAAAGCACTTAGCAGATGAAGCGGCCAAGAGCCAGAATTATTCTCACTTGGTAGATGCCTAAGAATTGGAAAAAACTACAATTAGGCTTTTTAGATTTAGGGGGACCTTGCACTTTCCCAGTCACCTGGGAAATGATACTTCTCCCCACTGTGAAAACACTAGCTAGGGATAATGGACAAAAAAAACCCAACAACACACATTTACTATAATCTCTCTTTGGCAAGAGCTAAGTTGAAATATAGGAAAAGAAGCTGCTTCTAAGCAGCTGAGTAGGAAGGTCAGCTAGTAAGTGACAAGAGACAGAGATGATCATGGTAGAGTGACATGATTCTAGATATGAAAAAGAGCTAACGATTGAGATCACCACCCTATATCCTTAGCAGCTGCCATGTGTATGGTTCATTAGCTTAGTGCTCAAAATATGTGTTGAGTTCAAATTCCAGTTCTGATAGTACTGCTACTCACTTCATCTCTTTGAATCTGTAAAGGATTATTTAGGTATTATGTGAGATAGAGAAAAGTGTCTAACATGTACATAGTGCCTAACAAATATAGGTTGAATGTCTGAAAATGGCATGAGGGTCCAACCCATTTGTTCTTGTATGCTTTTTGCTTCATCTCTCCTGAACTTGACCTTGCCCAGATGACCTGCTTCTCTCACCACTCTGGCCCTCGCTCCCTTCACCTATCCTCCAAATGACTCAAAAAATCAGCTGCTATTTATTATGCATCTACTATGTTCCAAAACAATGAGTACCAGTTGAGCCTGCATTGCAGGATGGAAATTTCCAAATACACTGTGTTTACACCTAATGACATTAGCATCTAATACAAAGATTTACAGACTTGACTGTTACAGAATCACTTGGAATACTTATTAATGATGCAGACACCCACCTCTTCACATCTCCTATCTTTTAAATTCTGCTTTAACGGATCTGCATTTTTAATTTTTTAAATGTCTTCATCTACAAATACATTATTTTACATAAATGCATAAATGGATTCATAACATACTGGTGTTTTCACTTTTTTTTTCTCTTTATTCTTTGTGTCCCCTTCTCTCTTACCCTTCTTTAACAACCTGGTATGATCCTTGCAATATTCTTATAACATTGTATGTCTACATGCACATAATATAACATAATATTCATGTAGACATATTACATATACAGAGTTTTGGCATTATCTTGAAAATGGATCATATACATATTTTTCTGCAACTTGGTTTTCTCACTCAGTGATACTTCTGGCAGCTTCTCAGTGAAATGTGCATTGGCAAAGAGACAGTCTAAGCTTTCTTACCCCAGTATACCACATAAATATTACCACTTTATTTTAGTTTTATTTATTTAATCTCTACACCCAATGTGGGGCTTGAACTCACGACCCCAAGATCAAGAGTCACATGCTCCTCTGATTGAGGGAGCTAGGAGTCCCAACATTATCACTTTTTATGTGTACCATATCTATAGAAGTGAAAAGAGTTGGGAAGTATGGCCTAATGGGAATCCCTCCAAATCAGCAACTATTTATTCTCTTTAAAATTGCAAACTCAGCATATTTAAAGGACTGGGATGATTCTGATACAGGTGATATGCTGACCACACTCCAGGAACACTGATAGCAGGATGTTCAGACATATGATCCGTGGGTGAGCTTATTGATTAGCTTTCATGAAATTAGACTCCTAGGACATGAGAAATGAAAGGAAGCTTAGTTCTTTCATGACAGAAGAAGAAACTGATTTTGGACAGGGTAAGTAATTTGCCTCAGTGACAAAGGGAGTGAATAGAGGAACTAGGAACAGAACTCAGTTCTCTCTCTCTCTTTTTAATGTTTATTTATTTTTGACAGAGAGAGAGAGAGAGAGAGAGAGAGACAGAGCATGAGTGGGGGAGGGGCAAAGAGAGAGGGAGACACAGAATCTGAAGCAGGCTCCAGGCTCCGAGCTGTCAGCACAGAGCCCCACGACAGAACTCTAACTCATGGACGGCGAAATCATGACCTGATCCAAAGTCTGACGCTCAACCGACTGAGCCACCCAGGCGCCCCAAGAACTCAGTTCTCTTGACTCACATTTCAGACATTAAACTGATAGATTTGGTTAATGGCATTTCATATAGGAAGAAGAAATACTATGCGGAAGATACAAAGTCAGCATACAGGAGGCTTCATTTGTTGCACTTTTTCATTCCAGCTGCCTCCTGAATTTGATACAAGAAAGAATGAAGAATCAAAGCTAGTTTCGAGATCCAGCTCTGCCATAAACCAGCTTTGTGACCTTTACTGTATCAATTCCCCTCTCTGATCTGAGTTTTCACAGTAGTCATTCAACAAGTATGAATTCAGCACCTAGTGAGTGGGAAACAACACTTTAGATGTTGAGAATAAAGCAGTGAATGAGATAAAAATGTAGGATCTGTTCCCAAGAAACTTCCTAAAAGACCTAGAACATAGGTAAATGATAGAGTTGTCCAAAAGACCCAAGATAACATTTTATTAACCTGTGGCAATGTCTCACCCCTCCCTAACTCGGTTTTTTTCCTTAGACTTTGCTGCACACCATTATGCTTTTCCCTCAGTCTAACACATTGAATTTGAGAATCTGTTGGACAGGGGTTGTAGGCTGAATTCCACGTTTTCTACACTGGCTAGCATATAGCTGGTAAGTGTTGAGAAAATGTCAAGTTAGAAATTTACATTTCTTACCTCAAAAGATTATTGGACCCTGGGTTCACCAACGGGTTAAAACTGAAAGTCATCATCTCTCACAGTGGATCCTGTCTCAAGATTTCCTGCTGCTACTGATACCCACAATACCCCAACAGAAGCATATGTGGCACTCTCTTTGGCCACTGGCTACATTTCCAGGATGTATCCAAGGAGAATAAAAGCACTGAGAGGTTGCTCTTTTGGTGCCTAGCTCGGCCATGACTCGTGGTCCCAAGAAGCATCTGAAGCAGGTAGCAGCTCCAAAGCACTGGATGCTGGATAAGCTGACCAGTATGTTTGTACCTTGTCCATCTACTGGTCCCCATAAGTTGAGACAATGTTTCCCTCTCATTTGCCTAAGGAACAGACTTAAGCATGCCCTAACAAGAGGTGAAGAAGATCTGTATGCAGCATTTTATTAAGATTGATGGCAAGGTCCGAACCAACATAACCTACTCTGCTGGTTTCATGGATGTCATCAGCATTGACAAGACTGGAGAGAATTTCCGCTTGATCTATGACACCAAGGGTCGCTTTGCTGTTCACTGGATCACACCTGAGGAAGCCAAATATAAGCTGTGCAGAAAGAGATCTTTACGGAAACAGAATCCCTCATCTGGTCGCCCATGACGCTAGCACCCTCTGCTCTCCTGATCCACTCATCAAGGTGAATGACACTATCCAGATTGATTTAGAGACTGTATAGATTACTGATTTCATCAATTTTGATGCGGGTAATCTGTGTATGGTGACTGGTGGTGCTAACCTGGGAAGAATTGGTGTGATCATCAACAGAGACACCCTGGTTCTTTTAATGTATTTCACGTGAAAGATGCCACCCGGCTCTCCAACACTTTTGTTATCGGCAAAGGCAACAAACCATGGATTTCTCCTCCCCATGAAAGGGTATCTGCTCACCATTGCTGAAGAGAGACGAAAGAGACTGGTGGCCAAACAGAGCAGTGGGTAAAATTGTCCCTAAGTGTTGTGATTGGAAGTCTTTATACATAATTAAAGATCAATACAACACGAAAAAAAGGGACAAAAAGCACTGTGGGGTTAGCGAAATAACAGTCCCCTAAAGATGCCCACATTCTAATCCCTGCAACCTCAGAGTATGTCATCTTACATGGCAAAAAGGGGCTTCGCAGAAGTGACTGAAGTTGAAGACCTTGAGACGGACAGAGTATCTGTGGATCCAACGGATCCAAGGTGGATCCAATGGAATCAATGTGTTGTTAAAAGTGGAAGTTAAATGCAGAAGACTTGCTGGTTTTAAAGATGAAGGAAAGGGATCATGAGTCAAGGCACGTGTGTGGCCTCTAGAACCTGGGAACAGCCTTCAGCTGCCAGCAAGAAAATGGAAACATCAGTCTTAAAATTCTGCCAACAACCTAAATGAGCAAGGAAAGGGTTCTTCCCTCTGTCTCCAAAAAGGAACACAGCCTAGCTGATACCTTGATTGTAACCTAATGAGACCCATACACAGACTGACAACACCACCTTTTATCCAGCTCATTGCCTCCCAACTCACCACCTAACCCAACCACAGCTTAACCAGCTATCTTTAAATTACCTTTTCCCAGGTGGTTATATGCTGTTATAGAGGCTGAATGGTCTGAGTATCCTTTAGATAATTACATCATAGGATGTAATTCTTTTAGGATTCACTGGATTAAAATATTCTGTAGTACAGGAACACAATAAACAAAAATAAATGTATATTTTGAGTCTGCATTTACCTATGACTACCCATGCACATATAGTCCCTGCTACCAAGAATGTCCTTCTCCTACTCAGTTTTCACTTATCAAAGTCCAATCAATCTTTCATGGCAAATTTCCAATAATATGTCCTGAACAAATCCTTACTGGCTACCCTTAATCAAAATTTGTCTTTCCTTTCCCACAGTATCTAAAGCAAGTCTATATTTTTGTTATAGAACTCATACCCTCTCCTATGGGTACAAAGTTATTGATACATGCTCAGCATATGTGATAACTCTCAATATTTAGAGTTAATGAATGTATCTCTCTCTATGATGTGAGCTTCTGAAGTCAGGGAGAACTTTCATCTTTACATTACTCACAGAGACTAGCACACCATTCTGTTCAAAAAAAAAAAAAGTATTCAGGAAATGATTGTTTATTGTTAACATTTCTTAGCTTGTAAAAAAAGAATCCCACATAACATCTTTACTCAGAGTAAGTTCAAATATAAGATCAAGAACAACCATTTTAATAATATAAACAGTTGTACAAAGTACTGTGATAAAACCTTCTGGATTGAAACTCTGAATTCCGAATAGTGACATCATAGAAACGTTTTAAGTGGCATGGGCCAATGAGATGCAAGAACTAACTGTAGAGTTCATTTTGTTGGCTAGAATAGTCTGCATGAAAACATTATGGTGAAATTACCCTTAATTTTCAAGACAGAAAGACGTTATCGCATATATATATGACATACACACACACACACACATATATATATATACCTAAATATTGAGGCATTTGCCAGTGATCATATTTAAAATACCATAAAAAAAGGAAAATAAAGTAAAATTGCATTAGAGTAGAATATACAAATTATGTAGTAAATTACATAGTATATAATGTAATTTATAAATTACATTATATGTAACTCTAAATAACTATTAAAATAACTATATGTTATAGTATATATAATAAGTTGTATAGTATAGAAATTATATAATGATAATAAAATATATAACCATAGTAATATATATAGTGATATGTAATAATGTGTATATAGTAACATACAAATATAGGGAAGTACTAATATAAGTGTTACAGTCCTGTAACTACTTTGTACACTATGTCTGAGAAGCAGAACAAGGACTCCTGTTGTTTTTATGTAGGTACATTTTCAGAAAAATTTTGTGGGTTTTTTTCCATGAACCATAATTTATATAATCACACTTGTTATTACCTAATGGCTATGCAATTTCATAAATGTTTTCAGAGTAAGGACAGTTTACAATTCTTTTTTTTTTTTTTCCTTTAGTTTATAATTCTTAACTTGCAAATTCGGCCTAAGTCTTCAGGGACTCTCGTAAGAATGGAAATAATCACAGCAACCTAACCCATTTTCTAATCTCCCAAAAGAAATACCCCAAATCTGACTACCGGGTTTTTATAGAAATAAAGTTTACTTTCTTTTCTCCCTCTTTTATGCTGAAAGTTAAAAAAAAAAAGTAAACAGTTTTATTTGGAATAGCTAGTCTAAAGAGGGAAGAGAGAGTAGAGAGAGTTAAAATTCTTGAATGTCTGGCATGTGTCAGGCACTGAAATGCTGGAGGCTCAATACACATTTTCTCCTATACAGCAATCCTTTGGGAAGCAAGAATTATTATCTCCATTTCACAAGTGAGAAAATGAGAACTCAGTTGAAATGAATGTAAAAGTTATTTTAAGAATTATTATGTGAAATAGAGGCTTCATATCTGGGGTTTTGTATTGTCTGTCGTTGCATTCTACATTAGGCTTTATTATACTGCCCAAGGAGAGAATTCTTTGTTGGTTTTTTGTTTGTTTGTTTGAAGGGCTTTTTTTAGAGAAGCAACATAATCTTGTCAGTTCGTTAAGTATGCCACTGTAACCCAATGGCCAACTACCAAATGACAGGGATGTGGCTAACTATATCCATGAGTCTCTGAGTCTGAGAACCAGAGCTCTCCCCATCTCCAGCACATGCCTCCTTTCATTGGAACAGTCCATGGGGCAGCTGCCACAATTGTTTTCCCTCCGTTTGTGCCCTCAGAAACTTTCTGCCCATCTCTTGGCATGGCTTTAGGCTGTGGAGCTGAGGGAGGATGTTATTCCTCCCATTAACGCCAGTAGAGACTTGCTCACATCTCCTGCTCTTTAGACATCTTAGTCAAGGCACTGGGTTCCGCTGGGGAATGGGCCTTACACAGGGAGGTTTTAGTGAGTCTAGAGATGATTTTAGTTTTTTTACAAAGCTTTGATGAATCACAACTTTTTCGTTTGACCCTCTCTTTTTTTTTATTTTTTTTTTAATGTTTACTTATTTTTGACAGAGAGAGACAGAACACGAGTAGGGGCTGGGCAGAGAGAGAGGGATTCACAGAGTCCCAAGCAAGCTCCAGGCTCTAAGTTGTCAGCACAGCGGGGATCAAACCCACAGACTGCGAGATCATGACCTAAGCTGAAGTCGGACACTTAACCAGCTGAGCCACCCAGGTGCCCCGACCCTCTCTTTTTATTTTGACAGCCCCTCTTTCATGGAACCTGGCGCACTCCTTAGGAGCTTGGTTACAAGACACTTGAAAGCCACCAAACAGTGTTGCAAGCAAGCTTTCTATCTTTAACCACACCAATATCTGGACCAAGACTGGTGATCTTGACATTTTCCTACCTCAAAGCATCCTCACTAATCAAGAGATGGTATCAAAGGTCAAAGCAAAGGGGCGGGCGCCTAAGTGGCTCAGTGGGTTAAGCATCTGACTTTGGCTCAGGTCATGGTCTCACAGCTTATGAGTTTGAGCCCTGGGTCGGGCTCTGTGCTGACAGCTCGGAGCCTGGAGCTTGCTTCAGATTCTGTGTCTCCCTCTCTCTCCACCCCTTCCCACCTCACACTGTCACCCTCTGTCTCTCAAAAATAAATAAACACTAAATAAGAACAGAAAGCATCTACTTTGTCAGGCAAGATTCTGAAGAAATTAATCACATTTGCACAAGGGTATTAGACCAGTTTCTTGATTAAATTGTAGTTTGGTACACAAATGAATTTGAAAAATAAAGTCAATGGAGATTTAGTGATGTGAAATTTTTTAAATTAATGTTAACACAAAAATAATCAAGTCCAATAATTTCTAAATCAATGGAGTGAGAGTCCCAGAGCATTAGCTCAAGTTAAGAGGTTGAGAACTGAGACAGGTCTAAACATGTCAGGCAGGGTAACCTGTAGACAGACTCACCAGAGCGCAACTATAATAGGACTGCGAGGCATCATGGGAGGAATGGTGGGAGATGCTGACAGCCAGCCTCTAGGCTTGAGGCCCTGAAGCCACTGGGAACCAAAAACTCTCCCTTTATCCTCTCACAGACATTGTGCTTGATGGGAAAAGGGTTCAGCCAGAAGGAGGGAGTGAGAGAGTCCAGACTTGTTCTATGGACAGCAGCTAAGGTCTGAGAGACAGGATAATTCTGGATACAGTGTAAGGTACACAGTCAATTAATTACCTTCTTGTCCAGCCCTCAGAAAGTCATGCCAAATTCCTAGGGACAGGAAAACTGTAATAAAGAGGAAACTAAATAGAGAGGTATTATCATTAGAAACACAGCGAGGAGGGGCGCCTGGGTGGCTCAGTCGGTTGAGCGTCCGACTTCAGCTCAGGTCACGATCTCACGGTCCGTGGGTTCGAGCCCCGCATCGGGCTCTGGGCTGATGGCTCAGATCCTGGAGGCTGCTTCAGATTCTGTGTCTCCCTCTCTCTCTGCCCCTCCCCCGTTCATGCTCTGTCTCTCTCTGTCTCAAAAATAAATAAATGTTAAAAAAAATTAAAAAAAAAAAAGAAACACAGCAAGGAATTAAAAACATATCTCTGCCTCGTGTGAGGAAAGAAATTCATCACTTCAGAACCAATAACTTTGCCAATATTGGGAGAGTGTAGAGAAGGGGTTAGGCTGAGCAGCAGAGGGGCAATATTACATATTTCTGGGTGGAAGAAGAGAGAGGTCGTGATAGAACCTATAGAGAAAAGTCGTAACATCCAGTGGAGATGGTGGAGGCACCAAGGCCACCAGGTAGGAGGCAGCCTTGAAATTCAAACCACACTCCACAGGCTCCTGGGTGGCTCAGTCAGTTAAGCATCTGATTCTCGATTTAGGGTCAGGTCATGATCTCACAGTTTGTGAGATCGAGCCCCACTTCCGTCTTGGCTCTGACACCATAGAGCCTGTTTGAGATTCTCTTTTTCCCTCTCTCTGCCCCTCCCCTGCTTGTTCTCTCTCTCTCTCTCTCTCAAAATAAATAAACATTAAATTTTTTTTTAAATCATACTTCATGCCTTCTGGTTTGAAGAATCATAAAGAGCTAATCCTTTAACCCAGTGAGCACATCTCAGAACAAACCATACTGACCAAGACAAATTTCACTGATCCTTACTAGACAACACTGATATCTGTTTCTTCCTCACATGCAAAATTTCTGGAAACTTGACTCCATTAAACATACAAATCAGACATAGTATTAAATATGTCATAGTATTGGTTAAGGTAAAGAAAATTATAAATAAAAAAAACTGGGGTGCTTGGTTGGCTAAGTTGGTTGGGTATCCGACTTCAGCTTGGGTCCTGATCTCACAGTTTGAGTTCGAGCCCCATATCAGGTTCTATGCCAACAGCTCAGAGCCTGGAGCCTGCTTCAGATTCTGTGTCTCCCTCTTTCTCTGCCCCTCCCCTGCCCATGCTTGCTCTCTCTCTCTCTCTCTCTCTCTCTCTCTAAAATAAAATAAAAACATTAAAAAAAAAAGTATATGACTTGATTTGTACATTTCATTCATACACAAAATGCATGTATTTTATCATACAAGTAACTGATAATCTGTTAGGAGAAAGGTTCTGTAATGCCCTATCAGTTTGTATAAATTTGAAAAAAAGATTTTGGAATAACATTCTGGTGCTTTACCCCACCAAAGAAACACAAACATTAATTAAGAAAATACAGAAAACTAAAGTCAAATGATTAAATCAGCAAACTAAATCCATGCCAGAATTATTATATAACCATTAAGTAATGTCTTTTTAAAATGTATAATAACATAACATGAAAAAATAAGCATATATGAATGGAAAGAGGCAGTATATCTATAGTGTAAAGAATAGAGGTATGGGGTGCCTGGCTGGTTTAGTCTGGCTGGTTTAGTCACAGCATGTGACTCCTGATCTCAGGGTTGTAAGTTTGAGCCCCACACCAGGCATAAAGGTTACTTTAAAAAAAATAAAATAAAATCTTTAAAAAAAATGTAGAAGTACAACTTTATTTTTAAAACCTAAAATCAGAAGATGAATGAAGCAATGGACTGTTTTACTTTCCGTTTATTTAATGGCCATCCATTACTTTCACAATTTAAAAATAAGTTTAGGAGAAAGAATATGGCTCAGTTTGACTTAAATGATGTGTATAAAAAACTCAAAATCTTTACAGGGCTTAGAATTGAGATCATTGACTTTACAGACTAGAATAAACTGTTTTGAATCGAATGAATCTGTGCTTTAGCCTATCAATCCCTTTTTCTCTCTCGTGATCTGGAACCGATATGTGAAAGATTAGAAAACTGTGTGCCTAACCCTTACCTTGCTGAAAAGAGACCCTCAGTAAAAGTTTATTGATGATATAGTAACCCCCTTACCACTGGCTCTTTCCCAAACTTTAATCACCTCACTTACTGCAAAACAAACAAAACAACATTCAGAGGTTTGAGTCCAACCCTAACAAGAAGATCCCCTACGTATTATACTTTTTCTTCCTAGTGTATTTTGCCCGTGAACGTCTTAGGACTAAACATTGACACTGACGTTAATTGTATCTTAAATTTGTAACATATTTTTGATCAACAGGTACAAAAATGCTTCTGGCAGGTGAACTATGCCATAGCTAAGAGGAGCATGTTTGTTTAGAGTGCAAGCTGGTCACACCAACAGACCAACTGTGAAATTTAGAATGAGGGCTCTGAGTCACATGGTGTCAGTCGATCTGGAGATTGAATTAAACTATGTGGGCAACCAATCAATCAATTATTCCTAAGGAATGAATATCCAATAAAACTCTGGACACAAAGCTGAGGTGATCTTCCCCGATTGGTAATAATCTACATACACTGTCAAACATCACTTCTCACAGATTAATGAATCATTACTCCGCGGGAGAGGACAACAAAAGGTTTGTCTTTGGAACCTTCCCCAGTTGTATTCTATGTGTCTCTTACTTTGGCTGATTTGACTCTGTATCATTTCCCTGTAATAAGCCATGATCATGAGTGAGTTCTATTAATCCTTCTAGTGAACTACCAAACATGAAGGTGGGTTTGGGAATTTTCCAAGTTTTCAGTGGTGTCAAAAGTGATAGCGATCTTGGGGACTGTGCCCTCAAATTTTGCAGTTTGACTAACTCCAAGCATATAGATAATATGTCAGTGATTAACTATGGTATAATCTGGTCTTCAGGCCATAGTTTGCCAACCCCTGTTCTAACTCCTTAAAATATCTGTATAGTATAGTGCTCATTTCAGTAGCACAGATACTAAAACATCTGTACAGTATAACTATGCATATAATTTGTTGTGGTGCCTGTAAAATTCATAATTGTGTCCAAACAACCTGCAATATTCTATCTATCAAAATAGAATCTGAAAGTGTCAAAATTCACAGAAATTCTATCTTTTGGCGTTTACATATAATTTATTATCATCTGCGCATCTGAATGGTCTATTTTCAGGCCAACCTCAATCTAAAACCACGTACTACTTCCTAATAACAGTTTCTCATTTTTTCTCTCACTTTTTGTTTGTTATATCTGATTTTTTGTTCAATACAATTAACACAGAGTGTTATTTTAGTTTCAAGTGTACAGTAAAACAACTCAACAATTCTATACATTTCTCAGTGCTCATCAAGATGAACATACTCTAATCCCCTTCACCTATTTCCCCCATCTTCCCACCCACCTCCTTCTTGCAACTATCAGTTTGTTCTCTGTATTTAAGAGTCTGGTGGCTTGTTTTGTTTTGTTTTTGACTCTTTTTTTCCTTTGTTCTTTTTTTTTTTCTTAAATTCCACATGTGAGTGAAATTATGTGGTATTTGTCTTTCTCTGACTAATTTCACTGCAGATATTTTATATATACGTAGAATCAGTTCACTTCAATGAACTGCATCATTTTTGTGCTAAAACTGACGCTGAAAGCAAATATGTATGTATGTGTGTGCTTCCCTCTTTGCTGCCCGTCTCCAGTTAGATGTTTTGAATGTTTGTGCCTTTAAAGAACTATAGTACTTTGTAAATCAACCTAAATTTCCCACAGTGCTATTGTGGTAAGCAAATAATCCCCTCAGCATGCATTTAAGACTACTAACCACCAGAAGAGGAATCCTAATGCACCAAAAAAAAAAAAAAAAAAAAAAAAAAAAATCACAGAAAACACTGTGATTAACAATTCAAGGTTGTTGAATGCTCTAGAATTTTCCCAGGAAACAAGAGGAATTTGTTCCTTTGGCCCATAAACAAAGAAATGCCAAACATTTCTTTTTAACATATAAACATTTAACTCCACGTCTTGATGGTCAACATGTTCCTCCAATCTTCCAATCTCATCAAAGAGATAATAGGGAAAACGTCATATGGGAAGCAGGCTGCATTCATTTTGAATCTGGTTTTCTTTTGGCATAAACTCAATTTTCCTTTCTTACATTCTTCTCAATGTTAGACATTTTTAAGAAGATAATAATCCTATATTTTATAATACTTTGTGATTAATTATTAACCATGGGTAATTTATTTCTTCACCTGAATTTTCCATGCTTATTATAAAGTACCACACGGTACTACAATTTAATTGCCAAGTTTATCCTAGCTGACATGAACGACTCTATGTGACTGACATACTTGAACAAACATAACTCCTGGCCAGATAGTCCCATCTATAAACTATCAGAATATGTCTGATTGCCTAACCAATTTCCTCCCTTTGGAATATTGGTAGAAGAGCTGTCTCATGTGCAGTAGTGTCCACTTGCACTCAGCTGTTGCCTGGTATGGGACAAATACTCTCTACTCAGCCAGAATGGCCATTCAGTTTTCTGACATCCACCACTAAGCTGAACTCGCAGGAGAGAACGGAATGGGGGAAACTTACATTCCTACACTATTTTGTTTCAGTTACGTACACAGGCCTGTTCCTACACTCCTGCAGCACGGATAACAATGCCCTATAATACTTAAAATTTTACCGAAGCCTTGAAAATATTAAAGGAGAATTGGAACATAATAAAAGAAAAGTCTAAAATGGAATTTTAGATTTTGGTCCTAGAGTCAGTCAGCCATTGCCTTGTACTGAGAATCCCCTGCAGCCATCTTCCTCTTCAGGCCTTTGTGTGTCTCAAGTAGCCAATGTTATCTGATCAGCCACAGTTATGTATCTCTACTATGTCCTTTACCAGACTCCTTTACCAGAATCCTTTACCAGAGTCAGATCTCACTGCTATCATTCAAGTGAGAGAATGCAGTTCTCCCTTCTCCTATTTCAAGCCCATCCTTATCTTTACTCCAGAAAATTGACAATGGGTCTACCATTTTCTTCAGGAGAAATTTCCCCACCCTCACCCTCAGAGATATTTGGCCTCCATAACCTATGCAAAATAAGTGAGTAGTTGACAGTGCACTTTCCAAACCCTGCCTCTTTCAGTTATAAATGGCATCACCTGGGAGACATTAACTATCCAGTATGCGGTCAGCTGTGATAATCCAGTGCAGTTTTATGTCACCATTTTTCAGTATGCGAAGAGGAAGAAATCAGACCTATGTGTCCCCTCTAGTCTCATGATTTTCTGTGAGGAAATAACTGAATAAAATGTAATCATCTCTCAAAAACAATTACTCTGGGGGTGCCAGTGTGGCTTGGTTGAGCATCCGATTCTTGATTTCAGCTGAGGTTACGATCCCAGAGTTTTGGGATCAACCATGTGTCAGGCTCCATGCTGAGCATGGAGCCTGCTTAAGATTCTCTTTCTCCCTCTGCCCCTCTCCCCAACTCACTCTCTCTCTCTAAAATAAAATTTAAAAAAATTTTTTTAATAAATTCTTTTTGAATTAGTAGAAAGATTTCCTCCCCTGTGTAGTGACATCATTTTAGAAAGACCTAACACAATTTAGATTGCTAAACAAAATTTAATATTTCAGTCAGACACATCTACATTGGGTTCGATACATCTATGAGAACAATGGCCAGACATTTGTTTCCAACAAAATGATTGTGTAAGATCACCACAGTAGCCACACCAAGGTTATTCCAGGTTCATGGACAAATTCCACTGACCAAGAATGCAGAAACTGCTCACCCCTATGTCAAATGGTTTTCTAGTTTCAACGAATTCCCTGAGGCACCAGTTACTCTAGTGTGTGATTATAGTTCAGCTGCGTCCTGGCTGGTTGAATTCTCTGGTGCTTTCAGTTGTCCAGATGTTCAGTTAGTCTTACAGAGTCCAATATCCAGAAATCCCAGTTACAGTGAGAAGCATGTATTTTTTTTTTTGTCAAACAGTAATTCTTTCTTGACAACATTTAATTCATTCTGCTGTAGAATCGCTGATAAACACACCTCCACCCAGAGATGGCTGAAAATACAGGCATATTGATACTATATGGGTTATTCAAACAACATATGTGTGAATGAAATAGAAATATTACCAAGTAGAAACTATTAAATATTATGCAAAATTACATTAAGGAGAGTGATCATAGTAGTGTAGCCTGTATAAAGTCTTATATGGCCTAGTTTGTCTATGAAAGAGCCACTGACCAAAATATTCCAATTTGATTAGTCCTTTGGTCTCAAAGACCAAAAACACAAAATATAATTTCTAAAAAGCACATTTTAGGGTTTATAGATTGTTTTTTCTTTTTTTAACTCACTAATATCTGTAATTTTTATTAATTCTATTTTTTATGTTTATTTATTTTGAGAGAAAGAGAGAGAGAGGGAGAGAGAGAATCTCAAGCAGACTCAGTGCTGTCAGCGCAGAACCTGATGTGGGGCTCGAACCCATGAACCATGAAATCATGACCTGAGCCAAAATCAAGAGTTGGACGTTTGCCAACTGAACCACCCAGGCGCTCCTATTAATTCTATTTTTAAAGTTTATTTTGCATTTATGTTCCTAGATTCATGAGATGGATATTTAGTTTATTTAAAAACTTGCTTCTAAACATAGAAAACACTCTCATGTGTTTTCAGTGTAGTATTCTCATTATCATTAATGTTCTAATGATCTTTAACTTCCACTTTAATTTTTTTTGGGGGGGATCCAAAAGTTACTTAAGAGAATGTTCTTTAATTTTAAAGTGGTTAATTTTTACTGCATTTTGTGATCTGAGGATGTAGCCAATATAAATTACAT
Organism: Panthera uncia; assembly: GCF_023721935.1. Classification (NCBI taxonomy): domain Eukaryota; kingdom Metazoa; phylum Chordata; class Mammalia; order Carnivora; family Felidae; genus Panthera; species Panthera uncia. Next base: position 57,551,308 of record NW_026057577.1, on the reverse strand, counting down.
AAATTAAATTACAATATTTTCTTTTTGACCTAAAATATAATCCTGTTTTGTTTTTTTTTTTGGTAAATATTTCAGGGCCATGTGAAAAAAGTAAGTATTCACTGCTTACATGGTACACATATATCAATATTTTTTAATGAAATAAATTTTATTAACCATACTCAAGGGATTCAAAAGATTTGAGCTGACAGAAGAATGAATCAGTGAGTTGAAAAGAATGAATCATTCAGTTGAGATTATCTGGTTCGAGGAATACAAAGAAACAAGAATGAAGAAAAATGACCAGATTCCTCTTTTTTTTAAGTTTATTTATTTATTTACTTAAGTAATCGTTACCCCAATGTGAGGCTTGAACTCATAACCCTGAGATCAAGAGTCACATGCTTTTCCAAATAAACCAGCCAGAGACCACCCAAAATGAACAGACTCTAAGATACCTTCAGAATATTATAAAGCAAACCAAAAAATGCATTATAAAACTTCCATAAAGAAAGGAAAAAACCAAAAGAAACATAGAGAAAGAAATAATATTCCCTAATCAAATTTGATGAATATCATTAATCTACACATCCAAGATGTACAACAAAGGATAAACTCGAAGAGATCCAAATCTAGACACATCACAGAGAAATTGTCCAAAGATAAAGAGAGAATCCTGAAAGCAGCGAGATAAAAATGACTCACAAGTACAAAAGCTACTCAATAAAATTTACAACTGACTTCTCATCGGAAACTATGGAGGCCAGAGGGCAGGGAGATGACATATTCAAAGTGTTGAAAGAAAAAGACTGTCAATCAAGAATTTTATATCCAACAAACCTGTTCTTCAAAACTGAGGAGAAACTCAGAATTTCTGATTAAAAAAAGAAAGAAAGAAAGAAACAGCAAATATTTCATCAGCAGGTTTTCTCTACAAGAAATACTAAAGGGAAGCCAAGCTGAAATGAAAGGACACTAGAGGGTAACTTAAATTCACCTGAAGAAATAAAGAGCACCAGTAACATTATAGGCAAATATAAAAGATCATAAAAATATGATTCTGTTTGTAATGCTTTTCTTCTTCCACTTAAATTAAAAGACAGTTGCATAAAGCAATAATTATAAGATTGTCTTTATAGGTTTATGCATAAACATGTAATCCATAAGACAGTAATAACACAAAATAGGGGGAAGAGAATGGAGCTATATTGAGGCAAAGTTTTTGTTTATTCCTGAAATTAAGTGGCTATTGACCCAAATTTGACTGTTGTAAGTTATGATACTAATTATCATTTACTACAATTAGTGTCTTAGAGGGCAGCCACTAAGAAAATAACTCAAAAAAGATACAGTAAAAGAAACAAGGCATGATGCTCATCAATAGTCATTGGGGAAATGCAAGTCAAAACCACAATGAGACACAACTTCAGATCCACTAGGTTAACTGTAAGAAAAAAGATGGACAATAACAAGTATTTACAAGGATGTGGAGAAATTAGAACCCTCATGCATTGCTGGTAGGAATGTAAAATGGTACAGCCGCTTTAGAAAACATTTTGGCAGTTTCTCAAAGGACTAAACATGGAGTTACCATATAATCCAGCAATCCCATTCATAGGTATATAACCACAGTTGTTGAAAACATATATTCACACAAAAGTCATACATGAATATTCATAGCAGTATTGTAGATAGTGTTCAAAACAAGAAAACGTTGAATGTGGTGTGTGAAATTGTCTGCCATTACGAGCCCCAGGTATTGCTTTATATATGAAGCTATTCAACAACCTTGGGTAGAATTGAAGGGGTTAGTGAATGAAGCATGGAAAAACCAGAAGGTAAGAGGTAGAATGGGAGAAGGCAGAACAGAAGGTAAGTGATAACTAGTTAGGGAAGGTAAAAGAGGAAATAAAGGAGGAAAAAAAAGATGCCCAGATATTTCTTCATTATGATGTCTGTGTCCTAACTCTTTTCTCCCACAGGAAAAGGCATATTTATACACATAAAGAGTGAAAACATAATCAAAAGGATTATGTTTATGGCTGTTCTTATTCCATCACTGGTGTTAACATATGAGATACGTTTTCAGACTTTTTGTTTAAATGGAAAAAAAACTACCTGGAACACCTGGTTGGTTAAGTCAAAGGACCATGTGACCCTTGATCTTGGGATCATTAGTTTGAGCCCCCATTTGATGTAGAGATTAGTTAAATAAATAAACATTAAAAAAAAAAACTAGCTGTCTATGATAAGTATGAAGAATTCTCTGTCCAGACCCCCTTCAAGAAAGGACTTAATGCCTAAGCAGTGGGGAGGAAGCCAGCACACAGCTTCTAGCTATGCGCTTTTTCCAGAGAGCTGCTTTGCGTGAAGCCTTTCTCTTCTTAGGGCAGTCTACATCTGGTGACTGAGCAAGGTATGGCTATAGACTTGGCCACTTGGAGCCCTATTCTTCCAGGGTTCCAAGCCATGGTCAACAAAGTTTTTGGACCTGTATAGTAGTTCTACTTCTCTCTCTGTCCAGTCCTGTTTCCTTGCCTACTTTTCACAAGTATTGATCCTTATGGAACAACTTCCTCCCAGAGCTCTACCTCATCTTTTGCTTCTAGAGAACCTAACCTGTGACATAATCATTTTCTTTTACCTTCATGCATGAGGGAGAAGAGAAAAAGCCAATAATCCTCTTCTGTTCAACAAAGAAAATTCACCAGTATTTATGTCTTCTGGAAAACAGGGATGTCAACTTAAGTATTTATTACTAGGCAACACATTGTTAAGTAAGACAACCAGTTTATAACCTTTTAAGGATTAAAGATTACTTTCACAGGCCATAGCAACAATCTCTGGAGTTCAGATGTCTAATAGGAGTTGGCAGCTAATGGGATCAGCAAACTACTGCCCAGTCCAACCTCCTGATTTGTAAATGAAGTTTTATTGGAACACAACTATGCCCATTCATTTGGCTGCTTACATGCTGCAGTAGCAAAATTAAGTAGTTGCAACAAAGACCACAAGTCTCAAATATTTACTTTCTGGCCCTTTAAGAAAAAGAAGATTCTTTTGACGGAAATAACTTCTGCAAGGACAGTTTTATGATGCAAAATACTATTTGCTTTTCTTTTCAGATGCAGTGAGAAGGAGTAGCTACAAGTGGTCCCAGTTTTTAAAGGCCAAGCCTTATGATTCCATTAATTTTGTCACTGAAGAAAAAAAGGCAATCTCAAGAAACCCAACAGAATATAGAAAGAACAGGGTAAAACAGTACTATTAACAAATGAAGAAAGGAGTGTATAGTATTTTTAACCTACATTGATCACAAGTTAAAAATAAGAACAGGGTTTTAGGTGTCTCACGGCCAAGTCTGACGAGATCAAGTTTGGGAATGGAATTATAAATAGTAAATCCACATACCATGATTTGTTTTATGATACATTTTATCAAAAGTCAAAGTGAAATGCAAGTGGGATAAACAAACGATCCATTGGAGTGAGCAAGACCTTCTAATGACTTCTTTCTGATCCTTTTTGTGATGTGCCAAGGTAGAGACACAACATAAGGAATTCCCTGAGTCCAATGTGGCCCTGATAAAGGACCCTAAGGAGAATTATGGTCTCCCTTCCAGCAGTGCCACATCTGTGCCTGGAAAGAGTTTATATTATACCCGGGCTGCATGTCCGGGCTTTCCAGGTTCTAAAATTCTTGCCACCCTACACTTATTCAACCCTTCCTGTTCTATTCCTTTAACATAGGACCTACGAATGTTTTACATATAGCCCACTTAGGATCTTTACCACTGCCAGGTATCCAGTCTTGCAGCATGTTCTGAAATCTCTTTCCCGGGTTCTGTTTCTTTCATTCAATTTCAATTGCTGTTCTTTTTCAGGTTCCCCAGGTCCCCTTCTCGCTCTAGGACTTAGTCATCTATTCTCTCTCAATTGCTTTTTGCAGATAAAGGCCAAAAAAAAAAAAAAAAAAAGATGCATCACACTTCATTCTTTTCGTCAATAGTTGCAGACGAATTATAGTTGGACACTTGGCACAAGACCTTTGAAGTACTTTAAAATCATACACATAGCTGTTCCTACCAACTTTCCTGTGCCTTCCAGTAATCACTGAGCTTTCATTCTGGGCAAAGCAGATTACCAAATACCATTTCTTAAGTGTATGTGTTTTCCAAGAAATAGGGTTAAAAAATATGTGTAGTCATTGATTTGACGTGTGACCTGTGCCTCTTCAGTCACATGCCGTGTTTTCCTGGCATTGTTCTCTCTTGCTCTTTGAGGCAGTGTTTATCCACCATTTATAATCTCACTTTTTAATGTTATACCTTCCTTTCCCATAACCTATTTATATACTACTAAATCAAGCTGTGATAAGACACCACTTTTTCATTCCATTCCAATTCTACATAATAATTTCCCATTTGAAACAACAATTATTTTATCAAGAAGAAACAGCTGCAAACACAGCAATTCCTCTGAACTACCATTAACTGAATGTTCCCTGCTGTCAAGCCAGATGTTTAGTTCTGAATACTGAGCTTTCTGTTTAAATGGGTAGGAAGCCCAGAGAGGAGTAGATACTGGCTGCACTTTTCTGAGATGGGGGTACAGCCCCTCTGCCAGGCTCTCTAACAATGGGAAAGATGCCATTCCCATCACTTCTTGTCTTTTGACCCTTTTCTCCTTGGAACTCCTGCCCCGACTTCCTCAGTAAGTTCTCAGAAGTCAGTTGTGTCATCTGAGTTCTACTGTTCACATCTGTCATTCCAGAGAATTCCAGTGTTCTAAAAAGTCGTAATTATTAATGCATCAGTGTCCCCAGTGTTCTCTTGCTCTCTCTCCACAAGCTAAGTAAGATTCTGGTGTTGTTCATTCTCTAAGCATTTTGTCACTTCTCACTTGTTTTTCTCTTGGGCCTTATTAGAGAGTTGGGGGTAGGGGGAAGGAAGTCTAGAGCCTTTGGTGTGGAGTTGTATGGGCATTTTTGGTTAGGAATTGATGGTGTGGGGGAGAGAGTTTTCAGGAGCAACTGCTTCCATGTTTGAGAATGACAGACATATAGACAAAGGATTCTTTAATACATTATCTGTGCCTGCTAAAATTTATGAAAATTGTGATGGCAAAGTTGGAGGTGACTATTTTGAATGGAGGGAAGGACAAAGAGACGGGTGGGAATGTGAGGATGCTGATGTTCTCATCTATTAAAGCAGGGAGTCACTGATTCATTGATAATATATATAATCAAAATATATGGTTTTTAAAAAAGCACATTGAATACAGCCTTTTAATATTTTAGAGCATTTAGAATCCTTTAGAAAATAATATATCTTGTGCTAAAGAAATGTTTATTTGGAATTCAACAATTCCTTCAGTTTCTCTCCAAACCTTTGGAGACCTCTTTTTTAAATTCAAACGATTGGGATGCCTGGCTGGCTCAATCAGTAGGGCAAGCAACTCTTGATTTTGGTGTCATGAGTTTGAGCCCCACATTGGGCCGAGAGCTTACTTAAAAATTTTTTTAAAACTTCAAGTAAGGGGCGCCTGGGGGACTCAGTCGGTTAAGCATCTGACTTCAGCTCAGGTCATGATCTCACAGTTCGTGAGTTGGAGCCCCACATCAGGCTCTGGGCAGACAAGTCAGAGCCTGGAGCCTGATTCGGATTCTGTGTCTCCCTCTCTCTCTGCTCCTCCCCTATTTGCACTCTGTCTGTCTGTCTCTCTCTCAAAAATAAACATTAAAAAATTTTTAAAAAATCGAATAAGTTTAAGTTTAATATATTTAATATAGTGTGATCCCATATTTATAGAAGGTATTCCTTCTGTGTGTATACTTAGAAAGATGTATATAATAATATTAATCTAAAGCTAATATGGGGTGCCTGGGTGGCTCAGTCGGTTAACTGTCCAACTTTGGCTCAGGCTCAGGTTTGTGAGTTTGAGCCTTGCTTCGGGCTCTCTGCTGACAGCTAGCTCAGAGCCTGGAGCCTGTCTTCGGATTCTGTGTCTCCCTTTCTCTCTGTCCCTCTCCTGCTCACACTGTTTCTTTTTCTCTTTCTCTCTCTCTCTCTCAAAAATAAATAAAACATTAAAAAAATTTAAAGCTAATAAAGCTCATTTCTGGGTGTCAGATTTGAAGTGATGTTTCAACTTTTTTATCTGTGTGCATTTTGTTATTGGAATTCTTACAGTAAGTATGAGAATAGACTAATTTTTTCTTTTCTTTTTTTTAAATTTTTTTTAATGTTTATTTATTTTTGAGACAGAGAGAGACAGAGCATGAATGGGGGAGGGTCAGAGAGAGAGGGAGACACAGAATCAGAAGCAGGCTCCAGGCTCTGAGCTGTCAGCACAGAGCCCGATGCGGGGCTCGAACCCACGAACCATGAGATCATGACCTGAGCCGAAGTCGGATGCCCAACCGACTGAGCCACCCAGGCGCCCCAATTTTTTCTTTTTTAAATGTGGAGGGAAATATGCTAATATGTTAATAGTGATTGGTTGTTGGGAATATGGGTGATTTTTTTTTCTTTGTGCTTATTTATTTTATTTTTTTAATGTTTATTTAGTTTTGAGAGAGTGCAAGTGGGGAGGGGCAGAGGGGGGGGGTCAGAGGATCCAGAGTGGGCTCTGCGTGACAGCAGGTAGCCCTGTGTGAGGCTTGAACTCAGGAACTGCAAGATAATGACCTGGGCTGAAGTCTGATGCTCAACCAACTAAGCCACCCACGTGCCCCATCTTTGTGCTAATTTAAACTGTTCAGGGTGCTCTCACAAAATACCAAAAACTGAGTGGCTTATAAACAACAAAAATTTATTTTTTACCGTTCTGGAGGCTGAAAGTGCAAGTTCAAGGCACCAGCATGGTCATCTGGTGAGGCCCTCTTCCAGGTTCACAGCCAGCGCCTTCTGGCTGTGTGCTCACATGGTAGAAGGAGTGAGGGAGCTCTTTGGTGTCTCTTTGTTAGAATACTAATTCTTTTCATGAAGGCTACTCCATCACAGCCTAAGGAACCTCCCAGAGGCCCCACTTCCTAATACCATCAACCTTGGACATCCGGAATTCAGCATATGAATTTGGAGGGGGGACACAAAGATTCCTTCTATGTTAATGTTTGTTTATTCCGTGGCTGTTTTATGAAAATGATAATAGCAAAGCATTGTGTTTTTTACACACAACCCTTCAACCAAAGATGGTTTTTACAGACATCTGTTAAAAAAAAAAGTACCACTGATTTGAAGATAAATCATTATTTATTTAAGGACTGGTGTGTACAGATTTAAGGAAATAGCAGCAACACATGCTGTGTCTAGAAAGAAATTCTGAGGAGGGCAAACTTAGTCGAGAAGAAAGAGAGCTGGAATGTTGGGGCATTTCAGAACCCCCATGAAAATTACCCCAGCAATCAAATAAATGACTAATAGTAAGTAGCTAAGACACTCAAATATCTAACTGGTAACGTGTACAAGTAACCTATTGATGCTTTAAGATTGCATTCTATAAAGTAGGGATAATGATTTCTTTTCAGGTTAAATAAAATCAGGAGGCTAAAAGAGGGCTACGTGGGGAAATTTTGCTTCTTACAAGAATGTAACAACAGTTATTAGCAGCAGTTAGCAGTCACTTTCAGATTTCACGAAACATGTAGTTCAGAATCTATTGTCTTCCACGAATTAATGCTCTAATTTTCAATATATTATTTTCAAAGCATAATGTTAATGTATGTAAAATAAAATGTAAAAATAAATTCAAACCCTCAGTTTTCCATTCAAATTTCTGTCCACCTCCTTTTTCTTTCCTTCATCCATTTAAAAAATGTTTTGTCGTCTTATTTTTCTCTTATCCTTCCTTGCAGATTCGTTTGTTACTGACTCTTTTCAACCAATATCTTCTCTCTCAAGTAAATGTGCATTTTTTTCCTGATTTTCTTTTAAATGTTCATCTCTGTAGAAACCTTAATGAAATTAGACTTAACTAGCTAAGATGGAACTGTTCCGTAATTTTTGGGGGTTTTTGGCTATAGCAGAAGTTTTCTGGACAATAATTCATGCCAAAACTCTTTTTAAAATGTTGTATTTTAGAGAGAGAGAGAGAGAGAGAGAGAACACAAGCGGGAGAGGAGCAGAAGGAGAGAGAGAGAATCTTAAGCAGGCTCCAAGCTCAACACGGAGCTGGACACAGGGCTCAGTCCTACGACCTTGGGATCATGACCTGAGACGAAATCACGAGTCCGATGCTCAACTGATTGAGCCACTCAGGCGTCCCACATACCAATGCTCTCCATGGAAAACTGACTGTCAGTGTTCTGGCTTCTGGCTTCCCCATTGTCACAGACAATGCAGTCGTGGTGCCATGCTTCCTGTCTTGCTAATCTCTCTCCTGCCTGCCCCTCCTCTCCTCCACCCCCAGGCCCAGGACCACTGTCCTCCCTCAGGGGGCACCACAGTTCTCTGAGTTTGCTCTCCTCTTTCCATCTGTGCGTTTTCACCTCATTTCACATTTTTTACCACTAAAAGATTACTTTTTCTAAAAACAAATTTGGCCTTTTTCAGCCCTGCTTAAAGTCTTTCCATGGCTCTCCATAATGGGACAGGATAAAGTCTAAACACCTGGCACGTAGGGCCTCTGTCACCTGACACCTATCTACTTCTCTGAGTCTTGTTTTTCTTAAAGCCACCCTCTCGTTCCTTAAACTAAATAATTTCAGTCCCTCTAAGACATGCTGACACTGTGCAATTAATAGATCTATGCTTTTGCTCCCACCTTTCCCTCTGCTGAACACTGATTCATCTTTTAAGAGTAAATTCAAAGGAATATATATGAAAGATGTTCAATCCCACAAGAAGTCAAGGAAGTGAAAATGAAAATACTGAGTTTTCCCCTTATCTGACAATGAAAATATTAAATTATTTAAAATAGTCTACTTCTGGTTTCCAGTTCTACATGTACAGAGCTTGGAGGTTGCTACTCCATCCTAACAAGTGAAAAGCTGAAAAACCAACAATTCTTCCTGGATCCGTAAGAGAAGAAGACACAGGGAAAACCACTGCCCCCAAGACTGGAGAGACAGACTAGAGAACTTAGGGTGTCCTGGCTTCCCAGAGCAGGACTCACAAGCAGAAACTGACAGGGGAACTAGTGCCAGGGTAGGAAGACCTGAAAAGTAATTGAAGAATTGCTGGGGACTCGATGTGAACAAATCTGAGAGTTGAAATCTCCAGTCTCGCTTGTAAGGGAGCTCCCATGCTTTTGTTACTTTTGCCTCCAGGACCGTAACCAGGTTTTCACAGTGATTATTTGAGAAAAATTCTCTCATGCTTCTGGTAAGAGATGGGGGGAGGGGAGTGAGGGGGAGGCAATAGAGGGAGGGGCAAAGACTAGTTTGAAATGCCAGGACATTCTGCATTCTGTCCTTCTTTGCAATGTCTGCCCTCAGGAGAAACTAATTAACCATAGCCTAATCCCTATTCTGCTGGGGTATTACCAGATCCTAACTGACCTGGAGGAAGGGAAACAGCCAACTCTAGCCCAGCCTATCCATCTTGTCCCATTTACAAGGGGAGAAAAAATCCTGAGAAACACTTGTGAGGTTCACACTCTAGAGACATATGCTCAATAAAAGACTGAAACCTAATCCTAGGACTATAGGATGCTTCCTCTCCCCTACATGTTATCACTGTATTACTAAAGGCCTATTTACAGCAGTTCCTTTTACGAGGTACATCATGTCCAACTATCAAAAAAATGTCAAGGTACACCAAAAGGCAAAAAACAGTTTGAAGGGATAGAGCAAGCATCAGAACCAGACATGGCAGGAATATTGGAATTATCAAACCAGGAATTTAGAACAGCTCTGATGAATATGCCAAGGGCTCTAATGGATAAAATAAGAATAGAGAGGCACTGTAAGCAAAGAAATGGAAATCCTAAGAACCAAACAGAAAAGCTAGAGATCGAAAACACTGTAACAGAAATGAAGACTACCTTTGATAAGTTTATGAGTAGACTGCACACAACTGAGGAAAGAATCTGTGTGATTGAGAATATATCAATAGAAACTTCTAAAACTAAAAAGAAAGTAGAACAAAGACTGAGAAAACAGAGCACAATATCCAAGGACTGGGGGACAACTATAAAAAAAGTAATATCCAAAGACAAAGGAATTAAAAGCAAAAATGAACTATTGGGACCTCATGAAGATAAAAAGCTTCTGCACTGCAAAGGAAACAATCAACAAAACTAAAAGGCAACCAACGGAATGGGAAAAGATATTTGCAAATGACATATCGCACAAAGGGCTAGTATCCAAAATCTATACAGAGCTCACCAAACTCCACACCCAAAAAAACAAATAATCCAGTGAAGAAATGGGCAGAAAACATGAATAGACACTTCTCTAAAGAAGATATGGTCAACAGGCACATGAAAAGATGCTCAATGTCATTCTTCATCAGGGAAATACAAATCAAAACCACATTCAGATATCACCTCACGCCAGTCAGAGTGGCTAAAATGAACAGATCAGGAGACCATAGATGCTGGCGAGGATGTGGAGAAATGAGAACCCTCTTGCACTGCTGGTGGGAATGCAAACTGATGCAGCTGCTCTGGAAAACAGGGTGGAGGTTCCTCAAAAAATTAAAAATAGATCTACCCTATGACCCAGCAATAACACTGTTAGGAATTTACCCAAGGGATACAGGAGTACTGATGCATACAGGCACTTGTACCCCAATGTTTACAGCAACATTTTCAACAATAGCCAAACTATGGAAAGAGCCTAAATGTCCATCAACTGATGAATGGATAAAGAAGATGTAGTTTATATATACAATGGAATACTACTTGGCAATGGGAAAGAATGAAATATGGCCTTTTGTAGCAACATGGATGGAGCTGGAGAGTGTTATCCTAAGTGAAATAAGTCAGGCAGAGAAAGACAGATACCATATGTTTTCACTCATATGTGGATCCTGAGAAACTTAACAGAAGACCAGGGGGGAGGGGAAGGGGGGAAAAAAAGTTAAAGAGGGAAGGAGGCAAACCATAAGAGGCTCTTAAATACTGAGAACAAACTGAGGGTTGATGGGGGCTGGGGGAGAGGGGAAAATAGGTGATGGGCATTGATGAGGGCACCTGTAGGGATGAGCACTGGGTGTTGTATGGAAACCAATTTGACAATAAATTTCATATTAAAAAAATAAAAGTAAATAAAAATAAAAGATGTAATATATGCATAATTGGAATAATTGAAGGAGAAGAAGATAAAAGAACAGAAGGAATATTAGAAATGATAATGACTGAGGGGAGCCTGCTTGGCTCACTTGATTGATCATCTGACTCTTGATTTCAGGTCAGGTCATAATCTTACACTTTGTGAGACAGAGCCCCTCGTGGGACTCTGGGCTGATAGCATGGAGCCTGCTTGGGATTCTCTCACTCTCTCTCTCTCTCTCTCTCTCTCCCTCTTTCTCTGTCTCTCCCCACCCTCAAAATAAATAAATAAACTTTTTAAAGAATCACAAAAAAACAGAAAAAAGAGTCGAAGACAGAAATAGGAACAAAGAACAAGGGCAACAATTATAAACAATAATAAATATGGTAGGTATTAATCAAGATACATCAATAAATCACTTTGAAGATCAACGATCTAAATGCAGCAATTAAAAGATAGAGATTGTCAGAGTGGATGAAAAAACCAAAACCTAACTATTTTTGTCTTTAAGAAACCCACTTTAAATAAAAAGACACATAAAGATTAAAAATAAACGTATAGAGAAAAATATACCATGCTAATAAAGAAATAAAAAGAAAAGAAAGCAGGAACAGCTAAATTAATTTTAGACAGGGCAGAATTCAAAGCAAGGAAAGTTATTAGGGGTAAAGAAGGGACCTAAATAATTACAAAGGGGGCAATTCTCCAAGAAGATATTCAATCCTTAACATGTAGATACCCAACAATAGAGTATCGAACTACATGAGGCAAAAAATGGTAGAACTGCAAGGAGAAATAGATGAATCCACTTGGAGTGAATCATACTCGGTGACTTCAATGCCCCTTTATCAGAAATGGGCATATCTGGCAGTAAGAAAATCAGTAAGGACATAGCAAAAACTCAACAACACCATCAATTGGGAATCCTTCCACAAGCATACATATAACATCATGTTGTATACTTTAAATATATTACAATTTTATCAACTCAGTCAACACCATGTTGAAGGATCAAGTTGGAAAACTGACACTACTTGATTTCAAGACTTAATATAAACTTACAGTAATCAAGACAGCCTGGTATTGGCAAAAGAATAGACAAATACGTCAATGAAACAGAACAGAGAGCCAGAAATAGGCCCACATAAATATAGTCAAGGATCTGTGACAAACAGCAAAGGCAATACTATGGAGAAAAGATAGTCTTTTCAACAAATGATGCTGGAACAACTGGTCATCCGCATGCAAAAAAATAATTAAATAAAATTTAAAAAATAAATTTAGGCATAGACCTTACATCCTTCATAAAATAAGAAATATGTTTTCCTTTACCTTCATCTATTTCTTTTTTTTTTTTTTTTTTTTGGTAGATCCCAGTTTCTGACCTCTGTTATTTTCCTTCTCTCTAAAGTTCTTCCTTTAACATTTCTTGCAAGGCAGGTCTACTGGCAACAAATTCTCTTAATGTTTTGTTTGTCTGTGAAAGTCATTTTTCCCTCCTTTACTTTTGAAGGATAATTTTTCAGGGTACAAAATTCTAGTTTAAATATATATTTTTAATGTTTATTTATTTTGACAGAGAGAGAGAGAGAGACAGAGCATGAGCAGGGGAGAGGCAGAGAGAGAGGGAAACACCGAGAGAGGGAGAGGGAGACACCCACAGGCTGAGATGTCAGCACAGAGCCCGACACGGGGCTTGAACTCACAGACTGTGAGATCATGACCTGAGCCGAAGTCAGATGCTCAACCGACTGAGCCACCCAGGTGCTCCTAGTTTAAATATTTTTTTAATGTTTGTTTGTTTGTTTATGTATTTATTTATTTAGAGAGTAAGAAAGAGTGTGTTCAGGGGGGTGGGCAGAATGAGAGAGAGAGAGAGAGAGAGAGAGAGAGAGAGAATATCTCAAGCAAGCTCCACACCATCAGTGCAGAGCCATACACCAGAATGATCTCAGGAACCATGAGATCAGGACCTGAGCCGAAATCAAGAGTCAGACACTTAACTGACTGAGCCACCCAGGCATCCCCAGAATTCTAGTTTAAAGATGAGCCAAAGATTTTACCAGATATTTCATCAAGGAAGATCTACAGATGGCAAATAAGCATATGAAAAGATGATCCACATCATGTGTCACTAGGGAATTGCAAGTTAAAACACCATTGAGATACCATGACGTACCTACCAGAATGGCCAAAATCCAGAATACTACCAACACCTAACTCTGGTAAAGCTGGAACTCTCACTTGCTGCTGTTGGGGGGGGGGGGCACAAAATAGCACAAAATTTCTAACCATAGGGGGTCAGCTAAATAAATATGATAATCCCAACTTGTGGATTTTGATGCAGAAGTACTGTAATACAACAAAACCTGTGTTAAATTGTTAAGTGAAAACAAACAATTGAAAAACAATATTTATTTTACCATTGATATATAATTATATATGCATACATATATATACCTGTGTATATGCAAATGTAAATATATATGAGTATGTATAAACATACAGAAACAGTCCTGGAAACATACATGCAATGTGTTAAAAGTGCCACCTCTAAGTAGAAGAGTAATGGGGAGCGGGGTGGAGAAAGACTTCCACTATTTATATATTTTTATATTTTAATATTTTAAAAAATTGAAATGCATTCATGTATAAGTGGTTAGGAAAATGGGTACGTGATTTTTTAAGTTTTGAGCAAGTTTAAGCCCGATGAAGAAGTGAAGCAATGGTCTCTTTGCGAGAGGGAACGGAATGACAAAAGGGGAGGAAGACCAAAGCTCCAGCAATTCCTTTCTATAAGCTACCATCTCCCTGCCCCCCCCACCATACCCATCCATTTTCTCACACTCCGCCAAAGCCTGTAGGTACTTATAACCCTGAAGCCATGATAATAGTGGCCTTCATTTGTTTAGCAATGTGTCCCCTCCAACCAGACTGTCAACTACTTGATGACAGGGACCTTATCCTATTTCTTTTTATAACCCTAAGTCCTAGGTCAGTGCCTGGCAAAGAATAGGTGGACATCCAAGGGTTGGATGAATGAGCAAATGAACAAACGAATAAATGGATAAATATATTGATATAGGGTCTCCATCCAGGAAAGCTTAGTTGTGAAAGTATAAAATAATTTCAAAATAAGGGACATCTTTTGTGTGTGTGTGTGTGTGTGTGTGTGTGTGTGTGTGTTGAGAAATGATAACACAGGTTTCAATGATTTTGGTGGGAAAAACATTCTGGGCTAACTTCAGCCCAAAACTGTGGTTTTCAATCACAGAAACTTGGAAGGAGAAACAACGTTATGAAGAGTCAAATATAACATTAAACACAGCACCTTCTGGCATACTTAACACAAAGGATGGACTTGTGAATTACACACAGCTTTCGATGGGCTTTTTACTTCATTTACTGCTACTTCTCCCCCTCCATTATAGACAGAACTATCCTCTAAATTGCACTTCCATGTTCTCAAAGCTATTCTGAAATTGTAGTAAAACTGCTTTAATATTAAACATCTGAAATTTTACTTTCTAAAGGTATTTTTTTGTCACTTAATTAGTTTTACCAGTGGAGCTAATTACCACTTGGTTTTCATTATAATCCTGGCAATTATTGTCCTGAAGTTTTCCTCCCAGGCACCTGGCTTATTCTGGTTCCATTACTTATTTCCCAGTAACACTTGAGATAAATTCACCAATGATTTACATCTGGAAATCCTTGTGTTCTCTTTGACAAATGTTAGTTCTGTAACCCCTAAAAGTCAAGGAAAGCACCTCAGAAAGATCTGAGCTGCTGTGATCCATTACTCCATGTTTCTCTTAAAGCTATTGTCAGCATAATAAGTTTATTTACTATGCTATTAAGTGAAAAACCAATCTTAGCATTTGTTTGTTAAACCAGGGGGAAATATAAAACATTCCCACCTCTCTTGTGGGAGACTGAAAACTTTGTGGCATGGGAAAATGAAATTTTAAGGTTTGGTGTTGTGGTTAAGATAAGTCAGCATGTTTCGGTTGTTGCAGACTATGGGGCCACTATGAATCTGGATACGGGCTTACCTTTCATCTTGATACTTTATTTGCGAGGGTTCAGGCAATGGGAAGATTGGATTCAAATGATAGTTGTGCCCACAAGAGTATTATTTCTACTTGAAAACTTGTTCACTGATTTTGAATTTAGATTTTTTTAAGGACAAAATGCTGGTCAGTTCAAAAGGCAGTTCCAAGGGGGCAGGACTCAACTAGACTGTATATGAATATAAATCCTATTTGGAGATGTTTATCTGGTTGGCACTTTGAGGCGAGGGGAGGCTGAAAAGTGTTTTCACTTCAGTCTGAGAAGCTAGCTGTTGACCACAGTGAGAAGTTCAAGTCTTCTTCTTCGGTAAGTTCTATTTCAGTTACAGTCTGTATTCTTTACTTTTTTGATGCATAGCAGTGCTATCCAGTACAATTTTCTGCTATCAGGACACACTATATAATTTGCTAGGCACGGTGCATAAGAAAATGCAGGGCCCCTTGTTTCAAAATTGTTAATATTAGCAAGACAGCAACAGTAAAGCATTAAACCAAATAGGGAGCCTTCTAGGCTTGGGGCCCTGTGCAGTTGCACAGGTTACACACCCACAAAGCTGGTCCCACCTGTAATGATGGAACCATTTTATATGCACTGTGGAATATGACAGTTGTGAACCACATGTAGCTTTTGTACACTAATGCAATAAAGCTAATACAAAAGTGGAACTGAATTTTTCTTAATTATAACTGATTTTAGTTTAAATAACCACAGTGGCTTGTGCCTACCATATCTGACAGTGCAGCACCTAAACATTATAAATTATTTTTGGCAAGTTACTTAATCTCACTGTTATTCAGGTTCTATGTTCTGTAAAATGAATGTAATAATAGTACCTACCTTGCGAGGTTATTTTGAGATTCAATTAATTAACTTATCTAAAGCTCTTACAACAGTGCCTGGTATATAGTGATTACTAGCTTTTTATTTTAAATCCAGTATAATTAGCATACAGCATTATATTTGTTTCAGGTGTACAATATAGTGATTCAACAATACCATATGTTACTCTGTGCTCATCAAGATAAATGTACCCTTTTTAAAAATTTTTTTTAATGTTTATTTATTTTTGAGAGACAGAACATGAGCAGGAGAGGTGCAGAGAGAGAGAGAGAGAGAGAGAGAGAGAGAGAGAGAGAATCTGAAGCAGGCTCTAGGCTCTGAGCTCCTTCCATAACTGAAGGTTAATTCTTCTGCGTAATAAGTCAGATCACAAATTATGCTCATTTTGGGGGTAGAAAATGAATTCTGATGAAAATTCTCATGTTGAGATCAATGGCAAGGCTGCCTTCCAATGACATCTAGCCCCTGTCATGGGGCTCAAACTTGTGAACCACGAGATCATGACCCGAGCCGAAGTTGGATGCTTAACCAACTGAGCCACCCAGGTGCCCCAAGATAAGTGTACTCTTAATCCCTTTCACCTGTTTCACCCATCTCTCCACCCACCTCCCCTTAGGTAACCATTAGTTTGTTCTCTATAGTCAAGAGTCTGTTTTTTGGTTTCTCTCTTTTTTCCCCCTTTTGTTCATTTGTTTTGTTTCTTAAGTTCCACATATGAGTGAAACATGGTATTTGTCTTTCTCTGACTGGTTTATTTAGCTTAGCATTATACTCTCTAGATCCATCCATATTGTTGCAAATGGCAAGATTCCGCTGCATATATACCACATCTTCCTTATCTATTCATCTGTCAATGGATACTTAGGTTACTTCCACAGTTTGGTTATTGTAAATAATGTTGCCATAAACACTGGGGTGTATATATACCTTTGAAGTAGTGTTTTCGTATTCTTTGAATAAATACCCAGTAGCGTGATTACTGAATCACAGTGTAGTTTTATTTTTAACTTTTTGAGGAACCTCCACACTGTTCTCCAGAGTGGCTGCACCATTCTGCATGCCTGCCAGCAGGGCAAGACAATTCCTTTTTCTCCACACCCTTGCAAACACTTATTGTTTCTTGTGTTTTTGATTTTAGTCATTCTGACAGACGTAAGGTGATATCCCATAGTTTTGATTTGTGTTTCCCTGATGATCAGTGATATTGAACATCTTTTCATGTGTCTATTGACCATCTGGATGTCTTCCTTGGAGAAATGTCCGTTCTTATCTTCTGCCCGTTTTTTAATTGGATTATTTGGTTTTTGTGTTGAGTTGTGTCAGTTCTTTAAATATTTTGGATACTAACCTTTTATTGGATGTTTCATTTGCAAATATCTTCTCCCATTCTGTCAGTTGCCTTATAGTTTTGTTGATTGTTTCCTTCACTGTGCAGAAGTTTTTTATCTTGATGAGGTCACACAAGTTCATTTTTGCTTTTGTTTCCCTTGCCTCCAGAGACATGCCTAGTAAGAAGTTGCTGAGGCTGCCTGTTTCTCCTCTAGGATTTTGAGGGTTTCCTGTCTTACATTTAGGTCTCTCTTCCATTTTGTCTTTATTTTTGTGTATATGTAAGAAAGTCGTCCAGTTTCATTCATCTTCATGTTGGTGTTCAGTTTTCTGGATACCATTTACTGAAGAGACTGTCTTTTTTCCATTAGATGTTCTTTCCTGTTTTGTCAGAGATTAGTTGTCCAAACATTTGTGGGTCCATTTCTGGGTTCTCTCTTCTGTTCCATTGATTTGTGTATCTTTTTTTGTGGCAGTACCATGCTGTCTTGATGATTACAGCTTTGTAATACAGCTTGAAGTCCGGAATCGTGATGCCTCCAGCTTTGGTCTACTTTTTCAACCTTACTTTGGGGGGAGACTATTTGGGGTCTACCTGGGAATAAACCTAACCGAAGATGTAAAAGATCTGTACTTTGAAAATTATGGAAGGCTTATGAAAGAAACTGAAGATGACACGAAGTGGAGAAACTTTCCATGCTCATGGATTGGAAGAACAAATATTGTTAAAATGTCAATACAACCCAGAGCAATGTCAACACTACCCAAAGTAACCCAATTCAACCCAATTGAATCGCATATATTCAATGCAATCCCTATCAAAATAACACCAGCATTCTTCACAGTGCTAGACAATTCTAAAATTTGTATGGAACCAAAAATATCTGTTTTAATACTGTAGAGGCTAAAGTATTGCTACTAAAGAGTCATATAGCTGGTCGTTATTGGAAGGCAGCCTTGCCACTGATCTCAACATGAGAATTTTCATCAGAATTCGTTTTCTACCCCCAAAATGAGCACGATTTGTGATCTGAGTTATTACGTTATTACACAGAAGAATTAACCTTCAGTTATGGAAGGAACTATGCAAATAAATGTATTTAAGGAACGAACAGTATTTATATGGTCTATTTTTCTAGCTAGAAGAAAAGAGTTATAAGTCATTGGTTTAACCCTGGGAAAAAAACATCAGATGTCAAGATTCAGAGATTATTATGTAATCAGTAATTTGGAGAGGCTGCAGCCTTTTGTTTGGTTTTCAAAAGCTCAGATTCAAAGGCTAAAAACTCAGCTTTTATTTTCCTTTTGTGGTAGCTTGTTCATTTTCTGTAGAGGTTCAATTTGTTGCCAGAGAGAATCATTGCTAATTTGAATAATTACATACTTAACTGTAGGGTAGAACTGAGATTGTGGTTGATTGAGAGGGTTAGAAAAAGAGCAAACTCCTTCTTGCCGTAAGAATTAGATTCTGCAGAGCAAAACATGGCAGTACAAGGAAGCATTTCCATTGAATTAAATTTGTCTTGTAGGAAATTGGCAACAAGCAAACAAATACAACCAATCAACTTCATTTATGATAGGAGGGCAACAAATTAAAACTACACCAAGATACCGCTTTTAAATCTATTAGTTTGATAAAACTCTAAAAGTCTGACAACACAGTCTGTTGCAAGGCTACGGGGAAACACTCCCTCTTATACATGTTGATGGGAGTGTAAACTAATACAACACAAGGAGAAAAATTCAGGAAAATCTATAAAAATTACAAATTAAAACACATATGACATTGACCTACCAATTCCACTTCTGGGATTTTATCTTATAAAAATGCCTGTAGTAATATGGAATTATTTATGTACAGTATTTTTTAAGTTGAAATACAATTCACGTGCTATAAACATTTTAAAGTGTATAATTTGGGGGGCACCTGGGTGACTCAGTCAGTTTAGCGTCTGACTTCGGTTCAGGTCATGATCTCACAGTTCATGAGGTCAAGCCCCAAGACAGGCTATGTGCTGAGAGCTCAGAACCTGGAGCCTGCCTTGGATTCTGTGTGTGTCTCTCTCTCTGCCTCTCCCCCACTCGCACTCTGTTTGTCTCTCTCAAAAATAAATAGACATTAAAAAATTTTAAAAATAAAGTGTTTAATTTGACGATTTTTTAGTATATTCACAAGTTTATGCAACCATCACCACTATTTCCAGAACATTGTCATCACCCCTAAAATAACTCTGTACCCATTAGCAGTCATTCCCCATTCCTCCCATCCCTAAACCCTGGCAACCACTAATCTATATTCTGTCTCTATGGATTTGCCTATTCTGAACATTTCATATAAATGGAATCAAATAATATGTGGCCTTTTGTGTTTGGCTTCTTTCACATACTATAATGTTTTCAAGATTCATCCATGTTGTAATAGGATTCAGGGTTTCGTTATTTTTATGGCTGAATAATACTCCATTGTATGGATAAGCCACATTGTGTTTGTTCATCAGCTGTTTGGCACTGCTCTTTGCAGAGATTCAAACAAGAATCATGAGATAAAACATGGCCAATTCCAACTCTCTCATCTTATTAGTGAGAAGATGAAGTCCGAGAAACGTGAAGTGGCCAAGTTAGGACTTGAAAGCAGGTCTTTAACTATAATCCCTGTGTTCTCTTGACAATATCATCCTCCATCTGTTTATTTACTAACATGAGCATTTTCCAAAATATCATTCTTACATTTCAGCCTTGACTGGTCCACACCTAACTGGGCTTACTAGGGCCAATTTCCATAATCTTTTACCTAATCTAACTTTTTTTGAACTATTAAACTATATGCTGTGTGTGTGTGTGTGTGTATATATTTATTATTTGTCATATTTATCATATCATATTTATCATATTTATTATTTATTATTAGCCATAAAAATAATAGCCATGTAAAATGGCTATTAACAACCATAAAATATAAATATTTAAATGTGTGTGTGTGTATATATATTAGAGAGAGAGAGAGAGAGAGAGAGAGATCAAACAATAGTGTATTTCCAATATATTTTAAAGCTACCTATTTGTCAATATCTAGAAGAGGCTTCCTCTTAATCTAAGCCCAGAACTGCAGAACGATGCACCTGGAAGAGTGACATGGGGAAATTCAGTCTACGAAGCCAATCAACCCTTATGACTAATAGGGTAACAACATTTGTAAAAATGTCATCCGTTATCCCATGTTCGTACATGTTTGAAATTTTCCTTTTTTTTTTTTTTAAGTTTATTTATTTATTTTGAGAGAGAAAGAGTGGAAGAGGAGCAGAGAGAGAGGGAGAGTGAAAGAGAATCCCAAGCAGGCTCCACACTGTCAGTGCAGTGCCTGATGAGGGGCTCGAACCCACAAACCGTGAGGACATGACCTGAACGAAAACCAAGAAAGGGGCATTTAACCAGCTGAGCCACCCAGGCACCACTTTTTAACTTTTTAAAATATGTATGTATATTTTTGAGAGAGACAGAGATAGAGACAGAGAGAGACAGAGCGTGAGCAGGGATAGGGGAGCAGAGAGAGAGAGGGAGACACAGAATCCGAAGTAGGCTCTAGACTCTGAGCTATCAGCACAGAGCCAATGTGGTCCTCAAACCCACGAACTGCGAGATCATGACCTGAGCCGTAGTCAGACACTCAACCAGCTGAGCCACCCGGGTGCCCCTGAAATGTTCTATAATGAAAACTTTTTTCTATAAAAAAAAAGATAATTACAAATGTCTGGGAACTTATTTGAAATTCTTATTTTATATAGATAAAATGGTGGTGAGGGAAGGCTTTAGAGGCTAGCTAGAATTTAAGCAAAATTTTAAAGGAAGGAAATTAGAGCAGCAGCACAAGAGTATGTTGGGGGTGGGGGTGGTTTGCACGTGGCTGACTCGGTGGAGCATGCCACTCTTGATCTTGGGTCATGAGTTTGGGCCCTACGTTGGGTGTACAGCCTACTTATGTTAAAAAATACAGTTATACATGAAAAAGAGAGACTGTCAGTCAGGAGGAATCAAAGTTAATTCCCTAAAACGATAGTGAGCATGACGTATTATGTCTAAGAGTTAGGACTAATTCACCTCGCTTCAAGGAGGTGAAAGTTTACTTCTTGATCTGACCAGAAATGGCGTGGCAACTCCACGATGTACTTAGGGAACATTAGGGTATGTTCTTCCAGCTCCAGCTTTGGTATCCATCCTCAAGGTCATCTGATAAGTCAAGACGGCTGCTAAAGTTCCAGGCATCATACCCACATTTCGTAAAGCAAGGGTGGTGTAGGGAGGAAGAAGTTCTACGAAATACTGTTTTCATATTACCTATTACATATTTTATATACTTTTTTGTCACACGCTCATAGTTAGCTGCAAGGGAAACTGAAAAGCAACAGCAGAGCAACATGTTCAGCTAAAATTTGAGTTTCTGTTACAATAAGGAACAGCGAGAAAATAGATAATTTGGTAAGCAAAACAGACCCTGCCACATCATGCTTTGTAGGGAGTATAACATAGTAGGTAAGAGTTCTGGATGGAGTAACAGAAACCAGACTTTGAATCCAGGACCTGCAAATTTTCATTCCTGTGACCTTGGAAAAGTGGTAACTAAAACTCCCTAAGCACTGAATTTCTCAGGCATAAATAAAATGCAGTTTGATGATAACAGAAAGCTATGTATATAAATTACCTGGCACAAAAGAGGTGCTCAATAAATCACCATTATTTTACTTGTGATTTGTGATTTGTTAGCGATTTAATGATTTCAAAAGACATTTTTTTCTGCCCTTAAGAAGTTAGCAAAACTGTTTTATCAGAGAAATAAAAATATACTGCTGATAAAGGCTGATGAGATTATAAAATTTATTTTTCCCAGTTTCATTAATATACAAATAATACATTGGTCAGCAACATTACCTTCCAATATGAAATAAAATCAAACTTCATTGTGGTATTTACTACTATTTCTCCAACAGTTTTAATGCATAGTCTACAGAATTTAACAAGTATTAAATCAAACTCCATTCCCTCTCAATTCACTTGCCCAAATAAAGTAGAAACAGACATATTCCCCATGGATTTAAGAGTGAGATTTCCAAGATTTGGTCTTTTGAGAAACCATAAAATAAATCCTGAGAGGCCTCAACATTCTAGATTAAAATAAATGTGGAAAAGGAGGTATTTCTAATTTATTTATTTTTTGATGGAAGTGAGGGCAAATAGTGCAGTTGCCAATAATGCGAATTGAACTTTTTCTATTAGGAAGTTTAAAAGGAAGGAGAAACTGAGACGTGTGAGAAATTCAGGTTGTAATGAGTTTCACACTTGTCTCAACTCAATGAGTTTACTTGTCAAACTACTGGTTTTCCGTGAAATTTTCAACTCTACTGCTCTCCTTTATAGATTTGCTTCATATGAATTTATTTCTGAAAATGAAAGAGGACAGAATAAAAAGTGAATGTGAAAGCAATGACAAAACTTTTGTGTTTTCATTGGATTTAATTTATCATAAGCCAGATTTAATTTTCTCTTCTGATTGTGATGACTATAGTGGTTATTTTTATTAAGGTAAGAATTAATCTTAAATTCCCCAAACTAGAGTAGACTCCAACATTATCTTGTCTAACTGTTCTTTCAATGCTTAAAATCATCTCTATATGATTCCTCCCTGTCCTCTTCCCACCCTCCTCCACATGCGTTTATACTCCTGTTTTATGTTCTACAGAATTTATTGCTTTTAAATAAAGTTTTTTAATAAACCAAAAACATGTTTAAAAAAAAATATTTCAACTGGAGACAAAGGTTATGCTTTGCTTAAAAATGACTGTTGCAGTGTGTGTGTGTGTGTGTGTGTGTGTGTGTTACCCTGATGACCAACATTTTGATTCACTGATGGCTCCTCTAAGGAATCATAGAATTTTTGATGGCCATTGACCCAAGCTGCCTAGCGGGTTTATTGGAACCTCACCAAATTAATTAGCTTGCAGACTGGGACTTAGGAACCAATGTTAATCATCCCAAGGGCAAGTAAAGCAAGAGGGAAATGCAGCAAAGTCATCCTAGTTACAAAATAAGAAGATAGACTCAGTCTCCATACATACCCCTATCTTTAGCCTTGCCAAGAGAGTATTTTGAATTTCTTTGCTGCAAAATACTGCTTGTCAGTCAGACTTGTCTAATGACTTAGCAACACAAAGGAAACCTAAGGAAAGCCAAATATTGCA
Organism: Panthera uncia; assembly: GCF_023721935.1. Classification (NCBI taxonomy): domain Eukaryota; kingdom Metazoa; phylum Chordata; class Mammalia; order Carnivora; family Felidae; genus Panthera; species Panthera uncia. The sequence goes on along the minus strand of NW_026057577.1, from coordinate 57,527,642 downwards.
ATTTTGATTGTTCATGATTTGATTGGTACCATGATTTAGTAAATTACTTTTTTTAAGGGTTCTTTTTTTGGTTTGTTTAAAGCCAAGGACTAAATGTAGCAATAAAAATTTAAATTACCTTGGCTCTTGCCTGAAATGCTCAATATTCCGATCTCTGTGCTTCACTGTAGTGCCAGGGAGAAGAGCAGAAATAGTTGACAATGATTCTGCATTACTGATTCACTCTACTCATTAGACTATATTGAAATGTTATGATTTGCTGGGCTCAGAGAGTAATTCCATTTCTGCCTCCAGCCATTTCAAGTAATTTTTTGCTACTGCATAAGAAAATTCAAAATTATTTGGAGTCAGACTTTCTAATTGGAAATAATAATTTTTTATGTGGGAAATTAAGCCCTTTACCAAATAATGTTAAATTAGCATCAAAATTACATTTTCGTGAATAATTAATCAATACAACTTCAGCTATTTAGTTATTTTAGTATTACTGAACTCTACTAATTGTTAGGTTTAATTGTATTCTCTTGAGTTCAGCAGAAAAAATAAAATCAGGTCATATGTTTTTCACTGTAAAATATTATCTTGTTAGACAAAAAAAATTTACTGAATAAAAACATTCCAGGAAAGTATGTTTTTGAAAAACATATGCCAAAAGTTTATACTTACATTAACCCTTGCTACTTCAATTTTTGTAGAATTCTTTTACTTTAATTATGACAAGACATAGGTTTTCTCCAATATAGCCCCAATATACCTTTCATGTTGTATATTCCACAAATTTTTCTATATTTATTTTTTTAAGTTTTTATGTATTTATTTAAGTAACCTCTATATTCAACATGGGGCTCAAACTCCTGACCCCAAGACTAAGAGTCATATGCTCTTCTGGCTAAGCCAGTGAGGGTCCCCTGTATTTATTTTTAGTTGAACTCGTGATCGGTGTAACAGACACCAGTTTTTGGTTGAATTATTTATTTGTTCCCTCTCTTTAAAGATAGTCAAAACAAAGGGCTATTCTTACTGATTTGCCTACGGCTTCAAAGATACGAAGATAGCACATACTTATGTATCTGCTATTGCGTGTAAAAATGTTACAATTCATCATGGATATGATAAAACAAATACAGCCTAGTTTAGTAGGGCAAGACCACATCTTTTGACTCTTTGGCAATGTCTTAAAGTGATTTTTACCGTACTTAAAGTGATTAAAGTTGTTTGTTTTCTCTTAGGAATCTTGCCCAGTTTTTGACATATCAGAAAAATGGAATATATTAAATTGCTATTACTGTTATTCCTGTGTTTGCTCTCAAGGCACCCATCTAAATTGTTCCTTTATCAAGTTTGTGTTCTTTGCTGTGTTTTCTCTCCAACTTTTTTAAACAGCTAAACTTTATAAAAGGAGAGCACTCAGTGGGAAAACAAACTTGGTATGTTGGGATTCTCAGAGTACAGCAGGGACTGACGAGTGAGAGAAGCAAGGGAAAAATGAAACAAATAGAATAAATTATCTGGCATTGAAGCTTCAAAGTCAGAATCTTAATGGTAGCAGCTAAAATTATCGCTGGCATCAGCTTAACATTATCATTTATCTTTGCCCTACCCCCTTGTGCTCCAAATTGTTGACATTCCAATCTGGTAAATGTGCTGTTGGGAGACATTTAGAAAGAGAAAAAGAACTATTGAGCATCTATAGGTGCCAGTCATTGTAGAGATACTTTCACATTCCATCTCATTTGTTGACACTATAATTTGCTAAAGTTCATACGATTATCTTCATTTTACTGTTGGAGATATTGAAGGTAAAAATAGTTTAAAAATTCACCCAGAGCGCCACTGATTATGCATTAAGCAGAGCTAACTGCTCCAGCAAGAACATTAGTGGGGGAGAAAGAAGGTAGTAAATGGGTCAACATGGTTTGGCCTTGTCCATTTAAATGTTGACACTAGTGTCTTATCTCAGGACACTACGGCCCTAAGACAGAGAAGATTTGGAGTTAAATAGTTTTCAGAGGTGACTATCTTATATTCATTATCCACAGACTCTTGCTTTAAACCTCTTGTGTACTTTGTACGTTGTGATTATTCAATAAATGTTTGTTAAACTTAATTTAAAATCTTCTTACAAGAGCAACAAGAGACAGTTATTTTCAATAGTGGTGTAATTAGAATAGTGCCCACCCTGGGATATTTATGCTTGTCATAGTAATTGAAGACCTCAATTAGAGAGTTAAAAACTGAATAAACAAAAAAATAATTGCTAATGTTGACCTGTACAGCAAAACATACTTGGTGAAGAAAGAAAAAAAAAGGAGAGAGAGAAGGAATGTTCATACTTAACATCAATAATTTATAAGATTTTAACATTTGAAATTAAGATTAGGAGAGAAATGTAAATATGAACAATTAGTACCTTGTGTTTTCTGTGAAAACAACTACCTCTGCTGCCTACAACTGGAATTATCACTTATATCAGACAAAAGCTTCTTTTACTAATTGGGTCAGATTGTATTTTTAGTACAATTTTATTCTAATGAAGGCAGGCCCTTTCTATTAACCTTAACAGTCAAGAAACATGGAACAACGGGAGAATATATCATTTGGGACTTCAGACTAACCGTATATGCTAATGTGACAGGAATGACTGCTTGAGGACAATTTTATCATATCGACTGCAATTATGAAGGGAAAATAAAATCTTCTCAAGTATTCTTCACTCTCTTTGAGTTAATTAAATTTTATAACCTTCGCTAAACTCTTCAAACAATAGAATCTTATGCAGGTAATATAAATAATTATAAAGAACTTTATTATCTTCCAAAAATTCCACTGGGCTGATAGATTTAGCAATTTCCTTTATTTTTATTGCAAGAAATTATCATCAACATCATCATGGTTGCAAACATGATCACCAATAGCATTTACTGACTCTCTAGGGCACTGTGCTAGGTAGAGACATCAAGAGGTGTAAGATACAGTCCTTGCCCTTGAGAAATTTATAATCTAAATGGAGACATTCCAGTTCGTTTAAGTTAGTTGAAAATAATTTATTTGATCCTGTGATTTATTAGAATCATTCAGTGGGGACACATAGGGGAGTGATATTGGACTCAGTTATGTTAAAATAAATTCCACCTTCTACCTTTGCTAAGAGATACACATAAGTTTTGAAAGATGGTACAGGTGTCAGTAGTTACCTTTCTGCACGGAGTGAAATCCATTGATCCCTAGAGGATAAAACACTAATTCTCTGTGCATTTTATTTGGATGACTTGGAAGAGCAGTTCAAGTCCCTCTCTGAAAGTGACTGGCAGTCTGACTATCACTTGTAGCACTGTATTGCTCCAGCTGCTACACTAGAGGACAGAGTCTCAATGTCTTTGGCTTCAAGAAATCCTCTATTGAATAGGATGATGGACTTGCCTTAGCGGACCATAGTGTCTCACCTTCCTCTCTTCATAACGAACCTGGAAGATAAATAGTGCTGAAATTATAATGTATTCTATGCTCCTGATGTATTTCTTTTTTTTTCCCAAATTTTTAATGTTTATTTATTTTTTTGGGAAAAAGAGAGAGCAGGAAACGTGCAGAGAGAGAGGGAGATACAGAGTCTGAAGTAGGCTCCAGGCTCTGAGTTGTCAGCACAGAGCCCGACATGGAGCTCGAACCCACCAGCCATGAGATCATGACCTGAGCTGAAGTCAGACGCTTAACTGACTGAGCCACCCAAGCACCCCTCCCCTGGTGTATTTCTAAATCAGTTTTATATGTGAAAACCGATTTAACATTTCCATGATGTAGACATCATGTACAAGGTCCAAGTTTTCTAATATAGTGTACGTTAGTACTCATCCTATATTAGTATAAAAAGGTACTTGATATCTTGAGATGTTTTACATTGATTTTCAATGCTTGAATTTGAGAAAAGTGAGGGAAAATAATTTTGTCCCTTCCAAGTTGGTCATATGAAAGTAAGTAATGGGGATTATTGGGTAAATGCCTTCCCTAGGAAAATGCCATAAGTGTATCTTTCTCGTTTATTTTGTTTACTTGGTAATAAAGCCTTACGTGACTATCAAATTTCTTTTATAATCACATTTGATTGTAAGTTAATAACTCGTTTTCCTTATCAATGATATTAGTGGTATCACAACATAATGTGCACTACCACAGATCAGCAGTTTATGTGGGTGAAGCAGGTCATTTGAGGCTTTCCAATTCAAACAGCAATCTATTCTCAGTTAGGTACATTGAAGAAGTTTGTTAGAACTTTAAAAGCTTTTACAAGCTTGGGATTCTAAATATAGTGGTTTTTCTTTATTCTTTTTGTTTTCACAATAAATTTTCAAACTTCTAGAAAAGTTGAAAGAACAGTTAATACATACATGTATACTCTTTACCTGGATTCACCAAATATTAACATTTTGCCACATTTTTTTCATATATATATATATAATGTATATATGTGGTATCTACTGTATATATGCATGCACACAGTGTATATATATATATATGTGTGTGTGTGTGTGTGTGTGTGTATATATATATATATATACATATATATGTATATATATATATTTTTGAGACTTGCTTTTACTGATCCACTTGAAAGTAAGTTACATATACCATCACATTTGACCCATCAATGTTCCCGTGTGCATATCCTAAAAACAAGGACTTTATCCTACATAACCACAATACCATTACGATACCTGAAAAGGTGACATTAATTCAATAATATCATCTAATATACAGTCCGTATTCACATTTCTCTAATTGTCTCAAAGATATCGCTTAGGCTGGTGTTTTTGTTTTAAATCCAGGATCCAATCAAATTTCACACGTTGCATTTGGCTTTTTCCCTTTAGTCTCTTTTATTTGAAAGTGTTTCCCTTGCCTCTTTACACTCATACCATAGAATTTTTTGAAGAGTCCAGAGTTATGTGTTCTTTCTTAATAAAAAAATTAGAATTCTGAAAAAAAGAACACTGGTAAATGGACTGTGTATTACTGCTTTCTGTTGCCAGTGCCTGGGAAAGAGCCTAAATATTGGGCCTAAATTCTTTAGCAATGTGATTCATTTTAATATATTTTTAAATGTTTATTTATTTATTTTGAGAGAAAGAGAGAGCACATGCAAGCGGGGGAGGGGCAGAGAGAGAGGGAGAGAGTATACCAAGCAGTCCCCGTGCTGCCTGAACAGAGCCTGATGTGGGCTTGATCAAAAACCATGAGATCATGGACTGCACCAAAATCAAGGGTCAGATGTTTGACCGACTGACACATCCAGGTGCCCCAGTGTGACTCATTTTATACCAAAAATGCTGATTAAAAGAAGAAACCCTATGATGTGTCCATAAAAGCAAGGAATGCCAGGATTTAAAACTACTGTGAACACACAGATCATTAAAATTTGATTATTGTTTCCTGGGTCTCCTTAACTATCCAAGAAAATGTTAGAATTTTTGAGCTGGAAGAACTTCAGAGGCAAGTTAACTAGCTTGATTCCTTATATCACCAGTGAGGAAACCACAAACTCAAAGAGTCTGTGATTTGCCAAGGTCACACCAGCAGTTAATTAGAAAGATGGGACTAGAGATAAGGTGTCTTGATTTTCAATATCCTGTGTCCCTGATTCTTTCGTCATCTTCTCTATAACCACCTTTCTTTTCCATCCATTTTCTCCTTCCTTCTATTGAGTAAACAACAACAGAACTTTTTAAAGAAGACAAATCACTTCTGCCAGGGTTTCTCAATAGCAGCATTATTGATATTTGGGCTAGATAATCCTTTGTTGTGAGGAGCTGCATTGTAGGATGTTTAGCAGTATTGGATGCTTGTAACACTTCTCCATTTGTGACAATCAAAAATGTCTCCAGACATTGCCAAATGTCCCAGGGCGGAGGTGAGCATAGAGGGATACAAAATTGCCTCTGGTCAAGAACCACTGTCAAATGGTTCTTATTTGGGCAGTGGTTTTTGTTTTATTTATGAGCTTTCCTTTTACTCCAGGTAAACAGGAATTCAAATTTTTCTGTAGTTGTAATCACAACATAGATATAATTTTGATTTTACCATGTTCAGTTAACATTTTGTAATAAACATTTTTACTGCCGTTGTATGACATAGACATTTATTATTTTTGCCTACCTAGCATCCCTGCTCCCCCTTGTAGTATCAGCAGAACTTGGTCCATTCTGGAACTCTGCCTCCCTTACCCAAATCATTTGATTCTAGGGTCCTTCCTTCTGTCAAGGTATGACTAACTGACCCAGTCCTAAGCCATCACAATAATTCATCTCCACAGCCACAATACTTACTGTCAGTGATAGGTACATGACCCCCAAGTTAGGCCAAGAAAATTCCTCTGAGAATTTGCTAGAGGAAAGGTTCTACTTTGTGTGGGTTCCTAAACTGTGATGTTGTACCGTGAAGCTCCTTGCAGTTATGTTCTTCGTTTACCCACAGTTTAAGTGAATAAAGTCAACACAAACAGAAAGAAGAACTGAGAAATGGAGGAGGAAATACTAGTGGTACCACTTGAGTCCTTATACCCATTCATCACTGAGGGCAGTGCAACCCTTGTCAATAAATCTCTTCCTCCACATCCTATTTTATTCATTTATTTTTTGTTAAGTTGGTTTGATGGGTATTGTTTTACTTGCAACAAAAAGAGGCTTGGTTAAGAAAATAGTAGGAATGCCTGAGTAGCTCACTTGCTTGAGCGTCCAGCTCTTGATTTTGGCTCAGGTCATGATCCCAGCGTTGCGGGATCAAGCCCCACATCAGGCTCTGTGCTGAGTGTGGAGCTTGCTTGGGATTCTCTCTCTCCCTCTGTCCCTCTCCACCACTTGTACTCTTGCTCTCTAAAACAAAAAAAAAATTAGTATTTATTTTTATAACATTCAATGGCTGATATGTCCTCAAGTTGTATTGCCATTTGTCTCATAACTATTCTGCTAACATGGAACTTTAAAGTGATTTGAAATATTTTCTGTTATAAATACAGTTTTCTTTTCCAGTGCCTTTTGAATGACTTCTAGTAGATTTTCCATTAGTTTCCTCAAACATGGGCCTTGGGTTGAATTCTGAATTTATTTATTTTTTATTTTTTTAACGTTTATTTATTTTTGAGACAGAGAGAGACAGAGCATGAACGGGGGAGGGGCAGAGAGAGAGGGAGACACAGAATCCGAAGCAGGCTCCAGGCTCTGAGCCATCAGCCCAGAGCCCGACGTGGGGCTGGAACTCGCGGACCGCGAGATCGTGACCTGAGTTGAAGTCGGACGCTTAACAGACTGAGCCACCCAGGCGCCCCGATCTGAACTATAAGATTTAAAAGTGAGTGATTTGCCACCCGATTGGAGGCCATTTGGTTTTACTTTATACCCTTTTGCTTTTTGACTTCCGTTATAATCATTCCATCTGTGATTCTACCAACCGTTGTAGCTCCAGCTGCATGAACACGTTTGAATGCGTTAGTGTGTACGTCACTGCTTTAGGAAATTTTTAATGGTATCATGAAGATTTATGTCTGACTCTTGTAGGGCCTACTTCATGATTTCGTTTAACTATTATCCTCCAAAACAATGTTGTTTGGTTTGAAGCATTCAGAACTCTACATTCACTTAAGATATAGAATTACTCTGTCATCCTAATGTCTGTAAAAATGGCTCCAATTGTTTCACTACCATGAAATCTATATATACTTCATTTACCTGCGTAAGTTGACTTTTCCATATTTTAAGATCTAGTACAAATGTTACTGTCTTGTATGTGATTTCTTTTATTACACAGTTTGCAATTTGTTTTCACCTCTCACTATACTTACTAATCTACCCGTTATCTATCAAAGGTGATGTAATAATGGGAGCAGTGCCACTTTAGGGTCCCGTAATGGCTATTGACTCACCTTTCAGAGACTCACAGGTAGGAGTATAATACAAATATATAAACATCAAATTATTTATGGAAGCATAGTTTGTAATAGCAAAAGATTAGAAACAAATCAGAAGTTCATCAATAGGGGGCTGGTTTAATGAGGTATAATATAGCCATAAAACATAATGCTATGCGGCTATAAAAAAGAAAAAATGTTTGTATGTACTGATATGGCAAAATCTCCAAGAAATAGAATCAACTATTTGAATAAGTGGTATAGCAGAGAATTAGAAGTGTGGACTCTGAGGTCTGGTCTAGGGTTGAAGTCAGGCTCTGCTATTTATTAGCTGTGTAACTTGTCTCAAGCCCAGTTCCTCAAGTTTTTCACCTGTGAAATGAGGATGCTAGTGATAACTACCGCGCACGATTCTCTGAAGATTGAATGAATTGATAACATGCATAGCACTTAAAAGAGTGCCTGGCCCCTAATAAAATAATTGAACACAACAATGAGATGTGAATAAATGATATTATATAATATAATTCAAAAAAATGAAAAATTAAGTCTCTTTTAACATATTCACGTTAAATATTTTCACCATTACTGCCTGTGTTGTAGTAGTAGATATACTCGCGGAGAATTATCTCCTCTATTATTATTATTTTTTTTTTTAATTTTTTTTAATGTTTATTTATTTTTGAGACAGAGAGAGACAGAGCATGAACAGGGGAGGGGCAGAGAGAGAGGGAGACACAGAATCTGAAACAGACTCCAGGCTCTGAGCTGTCAGCACAGAGTCCGACGCGGGGCTCGAACTCACGGACCGCGAGATCGTGACCTGAGCCGAAGTCGGCCGCTTAACCGACTGAGCCACCCAGGCGCCCCTCCTCTATTGTTATTAAAACGTCTTTGAGGACAAGGCCTGGCTTTTCCTCCAGTGTGTGTCCTGCATGATCTCCAGAATGTGCCATGCACAAGACAAGTTCCATAGGCATTTGTTAACGGAATTAATAAAAATTCAGATTCCTCTCTGCCTATAAATATAATTTCAGAGCTTTAATAATCAGAGAACAGTTTTTTTTAAGCTTTATTTATTTATTGTGGGTGGGCAGAGGGAGAGAGAGAATCCCAAGCAGGTTTCTTGCTGCCAGTGCAGAGCCCGACACAGGGCTCAATCTCACAAACCGTGAGATCACCACCTGAGCTGAAGTCAAGAGCCAGATGCTTAACTGACTGGCCCATCTAGGCACCCCAATTAGAGAGTAGTTTTATTTTTATTTTTTTAATGTTTACTTATTTTTGCGAGAGAGACAGAGACAGACAGCATGTGAGCAAGGGAGGGGCAGAGAGAGAGGGAGACACAGAATGTGAAACAGGCTCCAGGCTTTAAGCAGTCAGCACAGAGCTCGATGCAAGGCTCAAACACATGAACCACGAGATCATGACCTGAGCAAAAGTTGGATATTCAACTGACTGAGCCACCCAGGTGCCCCTAGAGAGTACTTTTTGGTGTCTAAGAGAGTACGTGAGTATACAACACTTAATAATTTCAACATTTAGGAGCAAATCCAAATGTTACAAAAGAAGTTAGGTAGTTGACAAAACTACAAAAGAAGTTAGGTAGTTTAACTGCTACCTGGAACAGTATTCTGAAAATATTATTTTCTTTTCCTTTTTTAAAAAAATAATTTTATTTTTATTTTTTAAAATTTATTTTGAGAGAGAGAGAACACGAGCAGGGGAGGGGCAGAGAGAGAGGGAGAGAATCCCAAGCAGGTTCCACCCTGTAAGCACACAGCCCGACTTGGGGCTGGAATTCACAAACTGTAAGATCATGATCTGCGCCAAAATCAGGAGTCAGACGCTCAACCAACTGAGCCACCCAGGCACCCCAAAAAGAGTTATAAATTTATTTTTATTTATGTATGTATTTATTTAGTATTAAAATTTTTAAATATGTTTATTTATTTTTGAGAGAGCAGTAGCAGGGGAGGAGCAGAGAGAGAGGGAGACACAGAATCCAAAGCAGGCTCCAGTCTCTGAGTTGTCAGCACAGAGCCTGACCTGGGGCTCGAACCCACAAACCATGAGATCATGACCTGAGCGGAAGTCGGATGCTTAACCGAATGAGCCATCCAGGTGTCCCAAGAGTTATTTTTTAAATAAGAATAAGAATTAATAAATTTTAGAGGCTTTAAGTCTCAGAAAGGTTAATAACTTGCCTGCTTACGTAGTCTTAGCTAGTGACGTAGTTGGGGTTCAAACCTGGATCTGGCTGTTGTTCTCTCAGTGAAAACAATATGGCAGAAAAGAACGTTATATTTACTGACTTTGTAAGTGAGCCTAAGACACGGGGCATAATGGAAGAGATTTCCAGTGGACCCATCCTTCAGCAGTGCCTCTCTTGCTAAACATATTACCTAGCTACTTAACCTTTTTCCAAAACCTAGGACCAAATCAAAATATTCAATGTATTAGGAATATGAGAAAAAGTAGAACAACAAGATCATTTTGTATAACTTAAACCTTTGTGTCTGAGATTAGGGCCATCTAAAATTCTTAAATAAATTAAGAGAATTTTAAGTGGCTATTCAGTAATCTACATTCAAGATATTCTACACCCAGATATATATGCCAGAGGTTCTCTAAGGTATGTATTTATCAGTGTCCTCATTTTATAGATAAAGGAAACCAAAGCTAGCTTCTTTTACTATTAAATGAATTATACCGTATATGTAAATCACTTACATGCTTAGTACATATTAAGCCATCTATTAAGTACATCTATAATTATTACCACCATTATCATCATCATGAATAATTAGCAATAGGTAACACTCCATAAATTGACCAGTATCATCAATAAAATAATAAATTTCATCATTTAAAAAATTTTTTTAATGTTTATTTATTTTGAGACACACACACACACACACACACACACACACACACACACAGCATGAGTGGGGGAGGGGCAGGGAGAGGGAGACATGGAATCTGAAATAGGCTCCAGGCTCCGAGCTGTCAGCACAGAGCTCTACGTGGGGCTCAAACTCAGGAACCGCCAGATCATGACCTGAGCCGAAGTTGGATGCCCAACCGACTGAGCCACCCAGGTGCCCCATAAACTTCATCATTTTAACAGCTGAAATAAAAACCTGTCACTTTAAAAAAATCTTCATTTATTTATTTTGGGAGAGAGAAAGAGCAGGCAAGGGGCAGAGAGAGGAAAAGAGAGGATCCCAATAGACTCTGTGCTGTTGGCACAGAGCCCCATTCACACACTGTGAGATCATGACCTGAGCTGAAATCAAGAGTTGGAGCTACCAACTGAGCTACCCAGGCACCCCAAAACCTGTCAAGTTTTTTTTTTTAATGTTTCTTTACTTTTGAGAGGAAAAAAGAGACAGTGCAAGCAGGGGAGGGCCAGAGAGAGAGGGAGACACAGAATCTGAACAGGCTCCAGGCTCTGAGCTGTCAGCACAGAGCCTGATGGGGGGCTTGAACCCGTGGAACTGCTAGTTCATGACCTGAGCCGAAATCGGATGCTTAACCAAGTAAGCCACCCAGATGCCCCCAAACCTGTCAAGTTTTGACCAGACTGTGAGGTTTGGAGGATGCTTCCTCCTCTCCACCTAAAGACTGGGTCTTGGTCATGGGTGTTTCACAGTAACAGTGCCACCTTTATTTTTTAAATTAATTTTCATTTGTTAAATTAAGACTTTATTTGGAGCATTTTAAGGTTCACAGCAAAATGGAGAGGAAAGTACAGAGATTTCCCACACATCTCTTACCCCCACACATGCATAACCTTTCCATCATGAACATCCTCAACAAAGTAGTACATTTGGTGCAACTGATGACTTGCGTTGACACATCATTATCACCCAAAGTCCATAGTTCCCATTTGGGTTCACTCTTGGTGTTTTATAGTGTTGTTTTTGTTTTTGTTTTGAGAGAGAGAGAGCTGTGTATGGAGCAGAAGAGGGGCAGACAGAGGGAGACAGAATCCCACACCACTAGGTGTGGAGCCGGACAAGGCTCATTTTCACCACTGTGAGATAATGACCTGAGTCCAAATCAAGATTATGATGCTTAACCCACTGAGCCCCCAGGTGCCCCTCGTTGTTATATATTCTATGGGCTTGGACAAATGTATAATGACATGTATCCATCATTATGGTATCAGACAGGGTATTTTCATTGCCCTAAGAATCCTCTGTGCTCTGCTTATTCACCCCTCTCCCTTCTCCAACTCCTGACAACTATTGATTTTTTTTTACTGTGTCCATAATTTGCCTTTTCCAGAATGTTATACAGTTGGAATCATATAGTAGGTTGCCTTTTCAGATTTGCTTCTCTTACTTAGTAATGTGCGTTTAAGTTTCCTCTAGGTCTTTTCTTGGCTTGATACCTCATATCCTTTGAAGTGCTGAGGAATATTACATTGTCTGGATAGATCACAGTTTACTCATCCACTCACCCACTGAAGGACATTTTGGTTGCTTCCAAGTTTTGGTAATTATGAATAATGCTTTTATAAGCATCCATGTGCAGGTTTTGGGGTGGGCATATTTTTAACCCCCGCAAATATCAAGGGTTGGTATTGCTGAATTATATAGTTGGAATATTTTTAATTTTATGAGAAACTGACAAAGTATCTTCCAAATGGTTGTACCACTTTGCATTCCTGCGAGTGATGAGTGAGAGTTCCTATCTGTCACATTTAGAGTTTTTAAGTCTTCCAGGTTTTATTTTAGCAGGTGTGCAGTGGTATTTCATTATTTTCTGCGTGGCCTTTTGAGGAGTTGATCCTTGAACAGGCTCCACCCTCCTCCTAGAGGGGCTGGGCCCCAATTTGTGTTTCACTAGATCCTAACTGTTTCTGGCCTTTGGGTCTTAAGGCTAACTTAGAGGGGGAAAGAATAGGGAAAGGTAGGGAAGGCTCTGAAACCTCTCTGAGCTGGCATCCTGGGGGACCTTATGCCAGCAAGAGTCTTTACCAAGTGCTACTCTGAGGCCAGGCAACATTCAGCGTTAGCTCCCTAGCAAATGTTAGAGAGTGCTGACAGTGGGAAAGCAAGAAGTAAAGACGTGTCCAGATAATACAGTACACCTGGCGCCCGAGGTGGCTCTATTTGATTTTATTTTTGGTGGTCAGAGGCCGGTAGGAAGCGCTCCTTTAGCCCCTGGGAATTGCTGGCCCTGGATTTTCGTTCAAACCTTTCACTGGAACGAACCCTTCTCAATGGATTCTCAAAGGCACAGTCTTTAGGGAAAGGGCTTGCGTGGGACGGCTGTGAAAGTAAGGCAATGCTGGCAGGAGGAAGTGGAGCAGAAACCAGCCCACGAAAGGAAAAGTGATCGTCTTACATTTAGGACACTTGATCAGGTGTGTTAAATGGCATTTCAGAAGAAATCTGAAAGCTATTGGTTTACTAAAGGAATCAAGTAAAAGTGTCCCGGGTGGGGAAACCTCCTTAAGGGATCAAATTCGATACAATGGGTATTTCTCTCCGAAAAACTTCAAAAGCCGGGAGGCCCTTCTGGTTCCGCCCACCGACTCCCTTCCGCACCGCCGGGGACCGAGCCACTCAACCACCTCAAAAACCCGGAGAAGGCAAATCCAGTCAAGGCCTGGGAGGGGTGGGCTCCGGCCTGCCTGCACACTGGGCATGCGCAGGGGGTGGGCCGCCAGGTCGTCTAAGGGAGCCGTGACGAGTCCGGAAGCGCTAGCTAGCGCCCCTCCGCTCGAGAACTAGTTTTGTTCCGCGTCCTCGGGACAGGAGCTCTTCGGGCAGAAGCCCCGGCAGGACCAACCCGACCCCAGCCAGCACCGCAGCAATGTCCAGCAACAGCTTCGCTTACAGTGAGCAGTCCGGCGGAGGGGAGGCGACGGAGCTGGGTCAGGAGGCGACCTCGACCATTTCCCCCTCCGGCGCCTTTGGCCTCTTTAGCAGCGATCTGAAGAAGTGAGGAAGAAGGTTTGGGGTGTGGGGCTGGGAATGAGGAGCTGGGGACCCCGGAGGAGCGGGCTACGGGTTTGGGATTGGACCCCAAGAAAGGTGGGGGCGTTCTGAGACCGCACGGGAGCCGGGCGGTAGCGTTTCCCGCTGGTGGGTGGGGTTGAGTCAGTTGGGAGTGGTGGGAGTTGTGGGGGAGAGTTTGGAGTGTGCGTAGGGGTCCCTCGTCGTTTTCAAACTTTAGCGAGGAAAGAACCGTTTGGAGAGCTTCAGGTCTCATCCCCAAGACTCTCATTAAGTTGGTCTGGTCTGGGGCACCGGAATCTGATTTTTGAACAAACACTTCTAGCTTACTTAATATTTGCTGGATCAAATTTGGGAGAATTGGGCGTTATTGTGAAAAAGGTGTTTGAGGAGTTGAGAGGACGCGTTAGAGTGCTTGTTGCGTATGGGAAACTCTTCTCTCACTCTGGAGTGTAGGAGCGTGGAGGTAGGTGTTTTAGGCGCTTTATGAATGGACAATTTTATACGAACATTCATGTTTTTGGACAATATCCTTTGCATTACAAGGGAAAAAAACCGCAATACCAAAGTAATAAGCATATAAGTAGAGAAAAGTATGACTGTGAACAAATCTTTAGGTTTTACAAATTAATAATGAGTTTGAGTTTGTTTATTATTTATTTTTAATTTTTTAAAATACTTATGTTTGAGTGACACAGAGAGACAGCATGAGCGGGAGAGGGGAAGAGAGAGGGGGTGTCACAGAATCCAAAGCAGGCTCCAGGCTCTGAGCTGTCAGCACAGAGCCCGACGCAGGGGCTCCAACCCACGAACCATGAGATCATGACCCGAGTCCAAATCAGACACTTAACTCATTGAGCCACCCAGGCGCCCAAATAATGTGAATTTTAAAGACAAATACTAAACAATGTGCATTTAGTTTTGTAAAAGGAAAAATGAGTACCACCGAAAAATGGAAAGAAAACACCCCCAAACTTTTTGGTGGCAGGGATTTTAAACTTACAGAATTCTGGTAACTTTAAATTTTGTTGTAATCATTTTTACATTTCTCTTATTTTTAATGTCTCAGTACTAGACTATGGTCACATAATAGGCTGTCACTAGATTCATGCTAAATTAAGCTAAAGTAGCTGTGCTGATGGCCTTGTAGATGTCAGAACAGTATAATTTAAATTTCAATTTTTACTAACAAGAACAGGCAGTCTGGAAGGTTGCTAGTAGTTGAAATTGGGTTTACATTTTGACTGTATTAAGCTGACTGAAATCTTATATACAGCATGTGGAGTACAGTTTTTTTCCCCTTGTTCTCAGGTAAGATAATTTCTCTTCATTTTTCATTCAGTGCATTTAGAATGATGGATTGTTCTAATGGGGAGCTTGTTGCAGTTGCACACTTCTGTTAGCAAAATGTTCAGCTGGTGAATTACCCTGTAAGTCAGCCTCAGTGTTCTTTGCATGTGATTTGCTTACGATTAACTTACTTTTCTGGTTTGTTAACATCTAAGATGTTTTTCTCTTAGAGCTTCTGACTTCCTATTTTGTCAGATTTGGGCCTGGTTTGGACAACCATGTATGGCTTTGACTGTGACCAGTGCTGTTGAGGTGACCAAGCGGGTTGGATTTAAAATAAAAATAGCTAAGGGGCGCCTGGGTGGCTCAGTCGGTTACTCGTCCAACTTGACTCAGGTCATGGTCTAGGTTGATGAGTTCTAGCCTTTCGTCGGGCTCTGTGCGGACAGCTCCGAGCCTGGAGCCTGCTGCAGATTCCGTGTCTCCATTTCTCTCTGCCCCTCCCCTGCTCACACTCTGTCTCTGTCTCTCTCAGAAATAAACATTGAAGAAAAAGTAAAAATAGCTAATATTTATTGAGTGCTTGTGTTTTTGTGCAAACTGTTTTACATTTATCTTATTTAGTCCTCCTTAGTAGTTCAGTGGCTTGTTTCCAGATACTTGACTGATTCCATTTTGCAGATGAGGAAATTGGAACGCAAGTGGTTAAAACTTGTCCAAGATCACAGAGCTTGAACACTACACTCTGAATTTGAACACAGGCCTAATCTCAGAACCCATTCTCTCAAGTTCTTTATATACTACTTAACACTTGATGACATTTACGGTGCTTTTATTAGAGAATGCATACAACTTATTAAAAGTTTAAAACTTTGAAAAGTAGCCGTAGACCATGTATTACCTTGAAGTTTCCAGGAATTAGAAACATTTTGGTCATTGAACTGCAAACCTAGTGGGATTGTATATGAGCAAGGAGACCCCTGTTCTGGAAGTGTTCCTTTAATCTCTCTTCAGCCTACATTCTTGTTTAAAATGGTGATATTTTTTGACTTTTTTCCCAACCAAATGACAAAATTTAAGTAAAGAAACTTAAAGCTTATCCTATTCCTCCCCTCCTTTTTTTTTTTTTTTTTTTTTTTTAACTGAGGTATTCTTGACATGTAACATGATATTAGTTTCAGGTATATAACTTCATGATTCAATATTTGTATATATTCAGAAATGATCACCACAATAGGTCTAGTTAACGTCAGTCACTATACATACTTACAGTTTTCTTTTTTCCTTGTGATGAGAACTTTTAAGATTTATTTTCAGTAACTTTTAAATATGCAATACAGTGTTATTGACTGTAGTCACCAAGCTTACAGTGCATCCCATGACCAACTTATTACATACCTGGAAGTTATCCCTTTTGACTCTCTCCATCCATTCACCTGCCAACTCTGCTCTAATTTTTGATGGTTGAAATAATTTCAGATTTACAAAAAAGTTACAAGAATAGAACAAAGACCTACCGTTTATGTAATCACTTAAAAATTTTTTTTGCTACATTGCTTTATTTTTCTCTTTCTCACATACATACACACATATACATTAATATTTTGGTTTTTGATCCATTGAAAAATAGGTTGTATACATTCTGTCTCTTTACTCTTAATACCTTGGTATGTATTTAAGAACAATGATTTTTTTACATTTTTCATTTTTTTAAGGACAATATTTTTATATTGAGGAAATTTAATATCAGTACATTCTGTACTCTGTAATTGAGTGTTGTCATTTGTCTCAGTAAATTTTTTTTTTTTTTTTTTTTAGTATTTTTTTTCTATCTAGTACAGCATGATTGGATCCTGGATCCAATCCAGGATCATGCACTTCATTTAGTTGTTGTATCTCTTTTAATCTCCTTTAAATCTGAAATAGTTCCTTAAGCTTTGTCTTTCACTACTTTGGCACATTTGAAGAATACAAGCCAGTTATTTTACAGCATGTTAATCACTTTGGATTTGTTGGTGTTTCCTCATGTTTAGATTCATGTTATGTACCTCTGGCTAGAAAACTCCCATAGTGATGTGGCTTTCTCAGACTTGGATCTGGAGGCAGAGTGTAAAAACGTTGTCCTCTATTTTTTTTCTCCAGTAGTCTTTCTATGGGGGGATACTTTGAGATGTGCACATGTCTTGCTCCTTATTAAATCCACCGTCTCCTAGATACAGCTACCACTGATGAATCTCCTGAGCCATTCTTTACTGCAATGGCAGCAAAATGTTGATTTCCACCTCTCCCACTTCTTCTAATCTGTTCTTTGGCCTCTTGTCTTAAAGCTTTATGTGTCCTTTGATCCTTCACTAACCACCTCAGGGATGCCTGTCACTTCCTAGTGACAGAATTACTGAGATTTTTGTTTTCTGAATTTAATCTTATTTATCAGTTTTTTGTGTGTGCCTTTCTTCCTTTAAAAAAAACCTGAATTGTGGACTTTTAGATCATTTTATAAAAGCAGATCCTGTACGTCATTTATTGGTTAATCAAGACTGTATAGTAGATTATTGGTTTCAAGATGTTCAGTTTTTCCATTTAAAATGTAAAGTTTTTTTTTTCTTTCTGTATTTCTTTCTTTTGGGATTGTTGTAAACTTTTATTGCTCTTAGTTTTTTTCCTAAATTATTTTCCTGCTTTATCTTAAAGAAGTTCTTCTTTTATCTTAGCCAGTTTGGCTGGGTGTGTACAATTAAAAATAATTTTTTGGGCTGCCTGGGTGGCTTAGTAGTCAATTGTCTGACTCTTGGTTTTAGCTCAGGTCATGATCTCATGGTTTGTGCGTTTGAGCCCCGTATTGGGGCTCTGTGGTGACAGTGCGGATCCTGCTTGGGATTCTCCATCTCTCTCTGCCCCTTCTCCCCGAAATAAATAAATAAACTTAAAAAATAATTTTAATAATTTTATTTCTAGATTAAACAATTTCTAGAAAGAAACAGGAGACGTATTTTTCTTAACAATGGTAAAACTACTGAATTTCTGAATCTTCTTTGGGAGTATCATGGTGTATTAGAAAGAGCATTGGACCTGGAGTGAGAACTGGGTTTAAGTTCCTGTTTTCTGCTTGGAGTAACGTTTCCTTGTTCACTTTGCTTGATCTCTTCATTTTTTTTTTTTAAAGTTTATTTATTGTTTTGAGAAAGAGAGCATGAGCAGGGGAGGGACAGAGAGAGAGGGAGAGAGAATCCCAAGAAGGCTCCACACAGCACGGAGCCCAATGTGGGGCTCAAATTCACGAACTGTAAGATTGTGTGACCTGACCTGAAATCAAGAGTCCCACACTTAACCCACCTGAGCCACCCAGGTGCCCCTGCTTCATCTCTTGAAACTTCAGTGTCCTCTTTTCTAGAAAGGTGTTGATACTTGCCTATTTTGTGAGGTTCTCATAAGATGGTAGAATTGAAAGTGATTTCTAAACTAGAATATTAATTAACACTATTTGGAACAGCTAGTGGAAGCTGCACTGAGGTGGTGACATTTTAGTTCTTAAAGCCTAAGAAGTTTTTTTGCCAGGTGGAGGAAAGTGGGAGTTCCTCAAGCAAACTATGTAGAAATCAGGAGAGTTGCAAAAAGACGTGCATGTTCAGATGAGACATAGATATTTATGAGCTGTAGGCAGTAATTAAGCTTGGGAATGGGCGAACGACCCCCCCATCACCCCTGCCCCTGCCAGAGAACTTCTCTTGTTTAGAAAAGAAGGCATTTTAGACATAGACTGAGGGAATACCAACATTTAAGGTTGGAACTAGGGAAGGAGACCACGCTCTGATGGGTGGGAAACCAAGGAAGGTTTAAAAGAACAAGCAAACAAACAAACAAACAAAAAAACAAAACTGGGGGTGGCAGAGCTAAGGGGAAAGTTAATAAGAGGACGTGGTCACCTATGTTAGGAGTTACATAGTGAAGATAAATAGAATGAAGCCTGAAAAGAGGCCATTGGGTTTAATAATAAGAGAGAACCTTGGTAACTAGTAACTTAGCAATGCAGTACCCCCTCATACACACTAAAAAATAGCATTTTTAAGTTTCTGTTGAAATGGGGGTGGGTTTTTCATTTGTTTAGATTCACAGAGGGGCGCCTGGGTGGCTCAGTCGGTTAAGCGTCCGACTTCAGCTCAGGTCACGATCTCGCGGTCAGTGAGTTCGAGCCTCGCGTCGGGCTCTGGGCTGATGGCCCAGAGCCTGGAGCCTGCTTCCGGTTCTGTGTCTCCCTCTCTCTCTGCCCCTCCCCCGTTCATGCTCTGTCTCTCTCTGTCTCAAAAATAAATAAACGTTAAAAAAAAAAAAAAAAGATTCACAGAGCTGATTTGGACCCCAAACAGGCTGCCATGCATTCCTGTAGTCATACTATGTCCTGTGATAGATACATCGTAGTCAGTACCGCATCATTGTATTTGTACTGCGTGAATAAAGCCTAGCTTATTTTTTTAACTTAAGTTTTATTTATTGTCAGTTTTACAACATCAGTCTTGAAGATTATATATAACATTTTAATCCTTCATATCAGTGTTTCTTAGTGGCGTCCCCTAGGAAGATTACATGGGTCTGTGGTTTCTATGTAATTACAGCAAATCTAACCTTATCTCTGTCACTTGTTCTCTCGTTCAAAAAGGCATATGGAAGTGCAGCTGAACGAAAGTAACCTTTTTATAGGGATGTTCTTGAGTGTACTTGATTAAAAATAAAGATAAACCAGTCACAGATGTCAGTGCTGTAATAATAGTAACTTATTATTTGGGACATACGTCAAAGAGTCATTGTGTCTCATACAAGGTTCTAAACCTTTTTGTGTGACTGTTTCCATTATTTATTTATATTATTGAATTTTAATTAGGGATTATATCATATTTTTATTATTTTTTCATTTAATGCTTTAAAAAACTTTTTTTATTTTTATTTGAGAGAGCGAGAGTGCACGAGCAGGGGAGAGGGGCAGAGAGAGACAGAAAATCTCAAGCAGGCTCCATGCTCTGTATGGAGCCTAATGTGGGGCTTGATTCCACAACCCTGGGATCATGACCTGAGCTGAAATCAAGAGTCAGATGCTCAGTTGACTGAGCTACCCAGGTGCCGCTAATGCTTTTTTATAGTTCCAGTTGTTCAAAGCTTGCTGTACTTTGTTTTCACTTGTCCTAGTATTTCTCACTAATAATTGTATCTCATTAAGTCACCCTGTATTTTTCGGTTATGTAGTTACTCAACAAATATTTGTTGAATATTGTATAAAAGAATCTCTATTTCACATACATACTATTAGATGGTATAGTTTATGTGAAAGAATAATTTGTGAGCAAAGTGTTTATCTTACAGTTTTTCTTAATAAATATTTTCACATCCTTTACTCAATTGGATGATTCAGATTCTACTAATATTTATTGTTTCTGTGATTAGTGTAGTTAAAAAAAATAAAGCATGACTGATTCATTGGACCATATAGAGAAGGAAATCTGGTCTGGTATCCTTATTGTATTGTACATTATTGATGTGTTATTGCATCACCCTGAAATTAATTGTATATAGTTCCAGAACAGCCATTTTCTTTATGGCATTACTTGAATCTTTACTGTGTTGGGGCTAATTGACTTGGAAACGTCATGGAGGTGTTTTAATTATTTTGAGAGAGAGAATGTGAGCGAGCATGAGTGGGGGAGGGGCAGAGAGAGAAGGGGAGAGACCTAATCCTAAGCATGCTCCACACTTTCAGCACAGAGCCCAGCGTGGGCCTTGATCCCACAAACTTGAGATCATGACCTGAACCGAAATCAAGAGTTGGACACTTAACCTACTGAGCCACCCATGTGCCCCACAATCAGAAATTTTTTGTCTCTCTTCCACTCTTCAAAATAGTTCCTTAACCTTTGTCTTTTGCTACTTTGGCACATTTGAAGAATACAAGCCAGTTATTTGCACATTAGGGATTATTCCATATGTATAGTTCATCCTTATGTGTTTTCAGCACAAAGATACAAAACAATTATAAGACCTTTATCTTGCTTTGAAGACACTTAGAATTTAGGGCGCCTAGGTGGCTCAGTTGGTTAAACATCCAACTTCAACTCAGGTCATGATCTCACGGTTCCTGGGTTTGAGCCATGCGTCGGGCTTTTGTCTTCACATAAATAAGATTGCTAGTTTTATAAGACCAACTACTCAAGTTAAAAATTGTCATTTCACTGATACATAGGGTTCCTATAATTTAATTCTTGAAATATACTTCAAATCAAGTAAGATTTTACCACATTGTACAAGAAAATTGATGAAATAGTGCCTGTAAGCAGATTCCTGTTTTCCAACAGATTATAAAAGTGTTCCATTTTATTGTTCTTCTTGGGGGAGAGTCAGTTCTGACTTTTACTATATATCTTAATAAATATTCAGCCAAGGGTCGCCTGTGTGGCTCAATCTGTGGCTCAAGACACTCAGTCAGTTAAGTGTTTGACTTTGTCTCAGGTCATGATCTAACGGTTCGTGGGTTCAAGCCCTGCATCGGGCTCTGTGCTCAGGGCCTGGAGCCTGCTTCGGATTCTCTGTCTCCTTGTCTCTCTGCCCCTCCTCTTCTTGTGCTCTGCCGCACACTCTCAAAAATAAATAAATGTAAAAATAAAATAAAATAAATAAAAAATAAATATTCAGCCACGAAATATTCATCTTTGATACAGAGTATGTTATTTTAAGATCACTGATCTGGTGAAATCCAGGGAGAAAATCTGGAATATTTAAATTTCAAGCCTTACAGTTAACTCCCAAGATGTGTTATATTGCATTATTTCTAGGCAGGTTTTTTTTTTTTTTTAATGTTTATTTTTGAGAGAGAGAGAGACCGCGAGCATGAGCAGGGGAGGGGTAGAGAGAGACACACACAGAATCCGAAGCAGGTTCCAGGCTCTAAGCTGTCAGCACAGAGCCTGATGTGGGGCTCAAACTCACGGACCGTGAGATCATGACCTGGGCTGAAGTTTGACACTCAACTGACTGAGCCACTCAGGCACCCCTGTTTTTTTTTTTTTTAATTTTATTTATTTATTTATTTTTGAGAGAGAGAGAGAGAGAGAGAGAGAGCAAGCATAGGAGGGGCAAAGACAGAGGGAGAAAGAGAATCCTAAGCAGGCTCTACACACATAGTGTAGAGCCTGATGTGGGGCTCGAACTTGTGAACTGTGAAATTGTGACCTGTGCCAAAATCTAGAGTAGGATGCTTAGCTGACTGAGCTACCCAGGTGCCCCTTATTTGTTTTTTCTTAAATTCTTCTTCCAGTGTGGGGCTCTAACTCATGACCCCAAGACCAAGAGTCGCACATTTTACCAACTGAACCAGGCAGGCGTCCCTTATTTCTAAAAAGTATTTAGAATTTAGAGCAATACTACTAGAATGAATGATTAAAACAAAACAGAAAAAGAAGACAGATGGTTGGTTGAAATGTTCTTTTTTTTACTGCATGAAAAGTTACAAATGATCATGGAATGACAAATGTATTATAGTGAAATAATTTGACAGTATTGCATTTGTGTATATAAATGAACTACTGACAAAAACAAATTGCCCGTAGTCCAAATTCAGAATTTAAAGTGAAGCACCCAAAGTAGAATAATCAAGAAGGAAATGATTTTCCTTTATTTCATATGATTATGAGTAACGTTCATTGGTTTGTGTATTTAGGGAAGACTTATTTAGCATATCAGCTGGAAAAAGTTCATAGGTATACAGAAATGAACAATTTATAGTCAATGTCTGCTATTGATGGGATGATCATTTGTATTGCCGATAGGAACCGACCTAATTAGAAGGCCAGTGCCTTAATCTTTCAGCTGAGTGCAGTGGCATGGCAGCTGGACAAGGGAGAGACTCATGAATAACGCCAATTCCAAAATCATGGGTTTTGGAAGTAGGCTGAGCTACACTTTACCCAGCTTTACTCTAGGAATGGATTTTCTCAAAATTTGTTAAAGCCTCGATTAAGAGTTTGGTCATGAAGGATGAGGGGGAAATTAGTACTATGAGGGCAAAGACGTAGGGGGCCAGATTGTGTAGGGGCTTTGGATTTAACTTTGAATCATAGGAGCAGCAATCGGAAGGTTTTGAGCAGTATGGGCATTTAGAAGTTCATCAGTAACTATTAAGTGCCTGTTGTGTGCCATCTATATTTCATGCATCAAGAAGATTATAGTCTGTGGGGTACTTGGAACCTGCTCGTTCATGTCCAGTGTTTATTCACTAACTTAAAAAAATTACAGAAGTAATTTATTGAATTAACATATATTAATGGCTTCAGTATGCTAGGCACTGTTTTTGATGCTGGGGATTAAGTAATGGGCAGAACGCCTGCTTTCATGGAAGACAATCAAAGAGGGCAATGTATGGTTGGTCATTTGGTGATAAGGAATGCTGTGGCGAAAAATAAAGCAGGGAAAGAGGACAGACAGTTAGGGTGGAGATTGGGTTGGAGTTTGAAATAGCAAGGTCAGGAAAATGTCTGTGAGAATTTGTTAATGGAGCCCAGACCTGAAGCAAGTGAGCAGTGACACTTGGGGAGAGTATTACGTCAGAAGAAATTGTAACTGCCCAGGCCCTGAAGTAGGAGAATTTTGGACCTGTGTGAGGATCAACAGACAGGCCAGTATGGTTGGAGCAGAGTGAGAGAAGAGGAGGGGGCAAGTCGGTAGGTGAGGAGGTCAGAGATGTAAGGAACCAGATTGCAAAGGGCCATGTAAATCATTGTAAGAACTTTGATTTTACTGACTGAGAAGGGAAGCTATTGGAGGGTTTTGAACAGAGAAGTGAGGTGATCCAGCTCACCTTTTAAATGTATTGCTTTGGGGGCACCTGGGTGGTTCAGGCAGTTAGCCGTCTGACTCCGGCTCAGGTCATGATCTCACCATTCGTGGGTTCGAGCCCCACAACAGGTTCTGTGCTGACAGCTTGGATCCTGGAGTCTGCTTCAGATTCTGTGTCTCCCTCTCTCTCTCTCTCTCTGCCCCTCCCCCACTCACACTCTGTCTCTCACTCTCCAAAATAAAGAAACATTTAAAAAAAAAAAAAAAAAAAAAAAAAGATAAATGTATTGCTTTGCCTCCTGAACTAGGAATAGACTCCAGATTTAAGGCAGGAAGACTGGCAGGGAGACTAATGCAGTAATCCAGGCAAGCGAAGATGATGACTAAATCAGATTGGTGGTAATAGAGAGAAAGGGTTAAATTGGAAGGTAGAGCCAGTGAGATTTTGCTGATGATTTGGGTGTATGACAGAAAAAGGTATCAAGGATGGATACAAGGTTTTTGTTTTGTTTTGTTTTCCTAAGTAGCTATAAGTTTGGAGTTGGCTGTCCACTAAAATCAAGGTGTGTGAAGAGGAAGTTTTTAAAGGGGAGGGGAATCAAGAGCTTGAGCATGTAAAGTTTGAGATGCTTATTAGACATCCAGGTGGAGATATTAAATAGGCAGTTGGATGAATGAATCTGGAGCTTAAGGGAGGATTCAGAGTAGTGATATATATTGAGTCATCAGGTTCTAGATGGTAGTAAATACCATGGATTGGACGAGGCACTGAGGAGAAAGAGAAAAGGTCAGAGTACTAAACCCCGGGGCATTCCTGGAGCAGTTGTGTCAAACAGTACCAATAGGGTCAAGTAACATGATTACTGACAAGTGAGTTTGTACGTGTGGAAGATTTTGGTGATGTTGACAAGCAGTTCAGATGCAGAGGTAGGACTGAAAACCTGACTGGAGTGGGTTTAAGAGAGAAAGGAGAAGAATCACTGTTAGTATGTATTAAAGTATAAGGGGAGCAGAAAAATGGAATGGTACCTGGAAGGGGATGTTAAGACAAAGGATTTTTTTTTTTTTAATGGGAAAAACTATTTTATCTTGTTTTCTGATGGAACCATCTGATGTACAGGAGGAAAAATTGATGATGTAACAAAGAGGAGAGAATCACTGGGCTGTTAGCTCTTTTCCTTATAGAAAATTTGGCAATTGCAAGTTAGCTAAAAAATAACAACCCTAATTTCAACACCCAAAGAGAATCAATTAACATATTACAGATCTTCCTTGTCCTTTTTCTTTTGCATATATGCATGCTCTGTATTTTAAAAGCAAAGGTGTATGCTTTTGTAGTGTAATATAGCATTATGATTTTTTTTTCATTTACTAATACATGGAGTCTGTTCATTTCTTAAAGGCTAGTCCTTTTAAGACAAATTGTAATTAAGCTACTATCTTGAAAGAAGCAGTAAACTTTTAGAAAAATGAACAACTGCAGTTTACAAGTGAAATTATATAGCTAGTTCCACTTCGGGTTTTAAATAGTGTCTTGTGTAGAGTGGGACCTTATTAATTATTAATCACAGAAGTAAAGGGAATTATCTAACAAAAGAATCAATACTGATGATGTTAGATGGTGGCAATGATCAGGGCTTTCCACACACACCTGTGTATATTAGGTTGAGGGAATAGTATATACATGTGTTTACAGCTGTGCTGTTGAATACGGTAGCCACTAGCCAAATGTAAATATATTTTTTTTAATGTTTATTTATTTTTGAGAGAGACAGAGACAGAATGTGAGTGGGTTAGGGGCAGAGAGAGAGGGAGACACAGAATCCGAAGCAGGCTCCAGGCTCTGAGCTGTCAGCACAGAGCCCGACGCGGGGCTTGAACTCATGAGCTGTGAGATCATGACCTGAGCCGAAGTCTGACGCTCAACCGACTGAGCCACCCAGGCACCCCCAAATGTAAATATTTAATTAAAATTTAAAAATGCAGTTTCTGAGTCACACTAGCCACGTCACTAGCAGTTACTATATTCAGTAGTGCAGATAAAGAACATTTCCGTTATCATAGGATATTCTGTTGGACGCTGCTGGTTTAGAGGCAAGGATTTAAGGCTTATATAGGGTACCAGAAAGAGTTCTATGTGGCTGGAGCACAGTCGGAGTGGAAATGAGGTGAAACTGGTAAAAGATGATTGATAGGTAATCAGCGTCCATATTATGAAGGGTCTCACATATCATGCTCAGGAATTTGGACTTTGTCCTGGTGGTTTGCACAGTAAGGGGCTCCAAAGGATTTTTAAGTAGAGGAGCAACAGAGTGATATTTGCATTTTAGGAAGGTCACTCTGCCTCCACTGGGTGTTTGGATTGGTCAGCGATGTAAATGGTATTAAAAACACAGAAGATAGAGCAGTCTTGGAGTGAGGAGGGAAAGTGTTGAGTTCCAGTTTGGACCTGTTGAGTTTGAGGTAATAGTTAGGCATCCATTAAGCAGTTAGATACTTGGATGTGGCGTTTGGTAGAGATACCTAGGCTAGGATAGATTTGGGAATCAACAATCAGTAGATGATTTTGGAAGCCATTGAAGGGAAGGTGTGTGGTATGTGAAGAGAAGGCCAACATTGAAAGAAATGGGACAATTGAAGCCCCTCTAGAAGTTTGGGGAAACCCTCAAAGTTGATTATACAGACAGAGCTTTTGCATTGTGTTTAAGGTATGGGAAAAGAGTGAAAGCCACCTCTGTAGGAGGAATATGGCAGATAAATTGTCCATTATGGTTTGTTGAGGCAGTATGGCATAATGCTTAAGGACATCTA
The DNA here is from genome assembly GCF_023721935.1 of Panthera uncia. NCBI lineage: Eukaryota > Metazoa > Chordata > Mammalia > Carnivora > Felidae > Panthera > Panthera uncia. Next base: position 57,500,861 of record NW_026057577.1, on the reverse strand, counting down.
CCCTGCAGTTTCTCTGTCTTGGTATGAAAACTTGTCATAGTGTTAATAAGTGGTATTTGGGCAGGTTAGTTTACCATTCTGTGCCCTCGGTTTCCTTATCTGTAAGATGGAGATGAGGATAATCGTACCTACACTCTCTAAATTATTGTGAGGATTAAAAGATTTAACACATGTAAACAGTCAGCAGCGTCTGACACATAACAAGCACATAATTACTGTTCCTCTTTTAACACCATTAAGGTCATCCGAACTTCTTAAAGTTTTGTTTTTAATACAGTGTACTTTTTCAACTTAAAATTTTAGAATCATTATTAGTTTTCATATTAACCACTGCTTTATATTTTAAATTTCAAATTATTGTTAAACTTCACACTATTGTTTTTTGAATTCTAATCCACAAGCATTTAAAACTCCTAAATGACATAAAATATCTTTAATTTGTGCCACATAAAAGCAAGTGAAGTTAATAAACACTAGGTGAATTCTGTGTGGATATCAAGGATTTGGGAATAATGACTATAGATTGTTATAAGGGAGTAAAAACGTATTTGTTTTAAACTTTTTATTTAACCTCTAGTCTTGTGGATAGATATTCTATTACTTTTAAATCGTCTATTCTTACAGAAGGAGCTCATTTCTCATTTTTCCTGATAGAAAAGGAACTTATGTATGTTTTGCTATAACAGAAATCAAAGAAAGAGAGTGTTCAGGAAGGATGTAAGTGGTCAGCAGTGTGAGCTGCTGTGGTGATTAGTCCAGTAAAATGAAGTCAGAGAAAATATTTCTTGGATTTAGTGATAAGGCACTTGTTGGTGACCTTGGTGGTGGTACTGACAACAGTGTTAGGGGAAATCAGGTTGCATTGGATTGACAAAAGGGTGAGAAGTGAGGAAAGGAATACACTTACCTGAAGATCTTTGGCTTTCAGGGGAGGAGAGAGGATGGAATTGCAGGGACACGTGGAATCTAAGGAGCTTTTATTTTAAGGGTTGGAAGAGTTGAGAATGTTTAAATGCTGACTGGAAGGCGGCAATAGAGAATGGTGTTCGGAAACGAGAGAGAGAACTATACAACAGAGAAAAGGAAGAAAGGTTGGATTTGCAGTCTGGGTAAGTGTATAGCGTTTTGTTAACGAGAGGGGAAAAATGGTTGGATCATCTGATGAGAGTGGGAGAGGAAGTGGTAGGGGTAAAAGTTCGAGAAGTCTGAAGTAGCTGCTGTAGACAGTAGGTTAAGGCTGGTTGTCCTGACAGAAAACCGGGAAGGCTGGCTGGATGATATTGAGGGCTTGCCTAGTGGAGGTTAGATACCATTCATTTATATTGTCAACACTCTGATCTTATTCTCCAGCAGCTGTCAACAGTCCTTGCATAAATGTGAAGAAAATGGTCAATTCATGTAGTGGGATCGAGTTTTGCTTGGTGGGTGCTATGAATGACAGTTCAGCAAGGAAATTTAGGATATCGATAAAAAAAAAAGATGTGGAAGTAATTAAAGATGGTATCTAAATTGGAGTGGGAAAGAAGCAAAGGGTAGTAGGGGGCTGATAGGAAGACAAAAACAGAAGGTCAGGGAACCAGAGTGTCTAAGGAGTTAAAGGTATAGGTGTTGTGCGAATACCTGAGTGAGAGTCCTAGAAGGATAGGATAATCATCAGAGAGCTTTATTAATTCACTACTTCAGAGATTGAGTACTTTCAGGTATTCACAAGGTTTGGGTGTGATTTACGGTTTGACTGTGTCAGTTAATGGCTGAAAGTTGTCTGGAGCTGAGATCAGTAAAGAAGATTAGGCTAAGGAATTTAGAAATTCCTAAAAGAAGGACACTGGATGGGCTTCCAAGTGGTTGTTAAAATCACTCTGAATAATCCCTAGTGGCTAAAATGTCTTAATTGTGTAGAGGATTGGCAAATGTTAACAGCAAGGATAAAAGGAGTAGGTAAACTCAGTGGTTGAAGATTTTTTTCCTATGGATGTATTGAGTTTAGTATCAGAAAGAATTTATTATTTTTTATCATCAGTGCATATCATTGTTTCCTTTATACAATGACTGCTAGAAAACTTAGAACACAATTTGTGATGTATAACTAGCAGGTATATGGAGCTTTGTGCCATGCATTTTGACTTGAGCCTTACTCTTTTATTTTAATTTCTTTATTTTTCCTTTCCCCATAGACAATTTTTTTAACTTGTTTTATTTTTTATTTTTTTTAAGTTTACATCCAAATTAGTTAGCATATAGTCCAACAATGATTTCAGGAGTAGATTCCTTAGTGCCTCTTACCCATTTAGCCCATCCCCCCTCCCACAACCCCTCCCATAGCCCTCAGTTCGTTCTCCATATTTATGAGTTCTTCTGTTTTGTCCCCCTCCCTGTTTTTATATTCTTTTTGTTTCCCTTCCCTTATGTTCATCTGTTTTGTCTCTTAAAGTCCTCCTATGAGTGAAGTCATGTGATTTTTGTCTGTCTGTCACTGACGAATTTCACTAGCATAATACCCTCCAGTTCCATCCATGTAGTTACAAATGGCAAGATTTCATTCTTCTTGATGGCCGAGTAATGCTCCATTGTATATATATATATATACCACATCTTCTTTATCCATTCATCCATCGATGGACATTTGGGCTCTTTCCATACTTTGGCTGTTGTTGATACTGCTGCTATAAACATGGGGGTGCATGTGTCCCTTCGAAACAGCACACCGGAATACCTTGGATAAATGCCTAGTAGTGCAATTGCTGGGTCATAGGGTAGTTCTATTTTTAGTTTTTTGAGGAACCTCCATACTTTTTTCCAGAGTGGCTGCACCAGCTTGCATTCCTATCCCCATATAAAATTTTAAAGTGTTGCTCCATATTATGAATAATTGACTATCCCCCTTAAATTCAAGTTGGGGACCAGGTCAATACATAAGTAAATACACCTAAGTAATTGTGGGAGAGTTAACAGTTACTTTTGTCATTCATTGCTTCTACTCCATACCACCATCACCATAATTGCCAAACATTTATTGAGTGGCTTCACTGTTTAGCCTCTGTTCTTGAGTTAGGAGACACAAACCAGCATTATAATAGTAATAATAACAGTAGTAACACCTTATATTTTTATATTACTTTTATTTTCTATGGCTTTCTGGCATCCACCCCATATACCTCAAGATTTCATAAGTCTCCCAGTCTTCGTAGTAACATACTAGTCCCGTCTTCTGTCCTGCCTGCTAAACCTTGGTGACAATCAAGTCTAAATTCTTTCTGTTCAAAACCACCCATTGTCTCTGGACTTTGAGCCTCGTTTTTTCCTTCCTTACACCCCACGCTGCAGAGATCTCCAGGTCCTCCTTAACCCAGGCCTCTTTTGGCTTGATTATTGGCACTAAATGCATATAAGACTCTTGTGTTCCATGGGTATGGATGGCCTTTTCACCCCATCTAATTTTGTATCCTCTTACTTTCTTACCCATATACTCGTACTTTCACTTGTTTTGGATCCCATCTTCAATTTTTACAGGACTCCATGCCTACATACTTGTACTATTGCTTCATTTTTTTTAAAGTTTATTTATTTTGAGAGAGAGAGAGAGGGAGAGAGTGTGCACAAGTGGGGGAGGGGCAGAGAGAGAGAGAAAGAGAGAGAGAGAGAGGAAAGAGAATCCCAAGCAGGCTCTGAACTCCCAGTGCAGAGCCTGGTGGGGAGCTCAAACTCATAAACTGTGAGATCATGACCTGAGCTCAAGTTGGATGCCCAACTGACTGAGCCATCCCGGTGCCCCTATTTCTCCGTTTTTCTAAGTTCTCTTATGGTCCAATATGTGTAATTGTCTATAGGGTATCTTTGTTTTCAAAATAGAGAAATAGTTCCCATGTTATCTGAGTTCATGGGTGCTATTCCCTCATACTTCCTTGGTTTTGGAACTTTAGGACTTGTACCTTTGTTCTTTGAAAACAGTTTTCTGTTGGTCATGTATCCAGGTATCAGTTTGCAAAACATTTTTTATGTCCCCCCCCCCCCCCCGCCAAGGACACAGTTTTATTAGTGACTTACATTAAGATACAATGTCTGCTAAATCATAAAATATCCTTTAAAAATGTATTGACTCGTTTATACTCCTTTCCTTCCCCTTATGTATTGACATGTTTCAAATGCTGATATTGAAACAAATTCAAAACAGGATCATTACAACATGTGGCAAATAACTTATTTGCATAACAGTGTTCTCATTTAAACTGATGGTTTAATATGTTAAATTTTATTGATGAAAATACTACATTCACATATTTCATAAAACCAGAGATAAGAGGGCCTTAGAAAATTTCGAGTTGAGGTTTCAGAATGCTAACACTAAGAAAAAAAGTTAGTACTTGCTAGTGTCAAATGGAATAAGGGGTGCTACAGGATATTAAAGGGGACAATGATCAGTGAAGGCTGGAGCTGCTGGAGAGCACTTTGATTTGGGCATATACACAAGGAAGGAACGACGAAGAGTGTTCTTTTTTTTTTTTTTTTTTTTAATATTTTATTTTTAACTTAATTTCCACACCCAGTGTAGGGCTCTAATTCACAGCCCTGAGTTTAAAGATGAAGAGGATGAAGAGTATTCTTAGGAGGATATATGCCAAGAACAAAGGTAAAATATTGTGCCTTTTTTTCTGGCAACAGTGAGTGAACCAGTGTGGATAAAGAGCCGAGTTCCTGGAAAGGAGCAGTGGAAAATGAGATTTGAGAAGTAGTTGCTAGAGTATGAAGAAAATTGGAATTTAACTTCCTCTCTAAGAATAGGAGTTGATGATTACAAGTGATTACTGCAGTGGTGTTTTGGGAAGATTAATCTGGAATTGTGTGGAGAATAGATTGGAGAAAAGAAACTGGAGACAGAGGGACCAAAATGGAGACGGTTAGAAATGTCTAAGAATAATTTGATAATAGTTTGGAATTTGTTGGTGTAAGTGGGTTTGAAGAGGAAGTAAATTGTGAGCACATTGCGAAAGGGGGAATTTATAGGTCTTACTCACAGGGGTTGGTTGAGGGGAGGAAGGAATCACGAGGTTCAGGTTTTAACTAGAAGAATTTGGGGACTGGTGACAAATGAGGAAGGCTTGAGAGGACATTTGGGGAGGTGAAAGGACATTTTCATTGGTGACGTTGAATTAAACTGTTGATAGGTGTTTGAGAATGTTTTGATGGCATGAGAGCAATACATTTATTTTGTCTATGACTAAATGCACTTTTCATTAGATTGAATCAAATTCTGTCAAAAATCTGCTCTTGAGATATGTTTGTGGTTATTGGAAAGGTTAATGTAACATTGGCCCCGAAATATTTGGGAATGAGAAAAAAAGGAAAATGTAGCCCCTAAAGAACGTTAGCACCAAATAGTGTGAACAATTAGATTACTAAAGGAATATAAATGGCTACACTAGTAATCAAAGGAATGCAAGTACCCTTCCTACATTCATTTATAAAATAATAGTGACAACAGAGTAATTTCTGTTATATTTTTATTTGGCATGCTGAAAATGAATTTTTGTTGAAATTTTACCTAATTCTAGAAATCCAGAAGTATGGGACACTTCTGAATATATGAACTCAGAACCTTTGGGAGCAGTAATAAGAATTTTTACAAACACTTTATGTACTTTAATAAAATCAAAATAGATGACTCTTATTTAATAGTACAGGTTGTAGAAATTCTAGGGTTAATTAAAAGTAAATTTAAAAACACATAGTTTTTATAGTTTCTGGTTATCTAATGATATCAATAATTAGAAAATAACAGATTGGTTTTCTCAAGGTGATTAGATACTTGAACAGTTCTTTAAAGAGAAAATGTGGTTACTCACTTGGAAGTCAGAGATAGTTTTTGTTTATACACACACACACACACACACACACACAGTGTCGTATATATTGGTAACTTGTACATTTCTTAACAAATGATTTTGGATGATAATGACCACAAATGATTTTTTCTTACTTTCTTTAGCATTCTTAGTATTTTAAAACTTAATTAATGTAGTAAAAAATTATAAAAATATTCAATGTAATTTGGTCAGTAGTATGTTTTATATTTCAAAAATTTTTAAATTAACATGTGGAAATAAGTTAATTTTTTGAAAATGACAGTTATAGATGATAATCTCTTCAAAAGATGGCAAAATTTAATCATGTTAATTTCGGTGATTTGCACTTTTAGATTCTATTCCTGTCAAATAGGAATTTGTAGGACCTTTTTTTGTTTTGTTTTTTTTTAATGTTTACTTTTAAGAGAGAGAAACAGAGCACAAGCAGGGGAGGGGCAGAGAGAGAGAGAGAGAGAGAGAGAGAGAGAGAGAGAGCTGGAGCACAGAATCTGAAGCAGGCTCTAGGTTCTGAGCTGTCAGCATAGAGCTGGGTGCACGGCTTGAACTCACAGACAGCGAGATCATGACCTGAGTGGAAGTCAGATGCTTAACCGACTGAGCCACTCAGGTGCCCCCTTTTTTTCTGTTTCAAGGCTTACATGGCCTTCATCAGGAAACATGATTTTTTAAAAAAATTGTAAAAAATATATAACATTAAATTTACATCTTAACCACTTAAAATTTTTTTTTAATGTTTATTCATTTTTGAGAGAGAGAGAAAGAAAGCGAGTGCGTGAGCGGGGGAGGGGCAGAGAGAGAGAGAGAGGGAGACAGAATCTGAAGCAGCTCCAGGCTGTCAGCTGTCAGCACCGAGTCTGATACAGTGCTCAAACCCACAGACTGTGAGATCATGACCTGAGCTGAAGTTGGCCCCTTAACCAACTGAGCCACCCAGGCGCCCTATCATCTGAACCACTTTTTTTTTTTTTTTTTTTTTTTTTTACATTTCTTTTATTATTTTTGAGAGGCAGAGAGAGACAGAGCAGAGAGGCAGGGGCAGAGAGAGAGGGAGACACAGAATCTGAAGCAAGCTCCAGGCTCTGAGCTGTCAGCACAGAGCCCAACGCGGGGCTCGAACCCACGAACCGTGAGATCACAACCTGAGCCGAAGTCAGACGTTCAACTGACTGAGCCACCCAGGCGCCCCTGAACCACTTTTAAGTGTACAGTTTAGTAGTGTTAAGTATATTCACACTATCATATAATAGATGTCTGCAACTTTTACATCTTGTAACTCTGCCATGTGACTTTTAAAAACTGAATTTTTTACTGAGATTTTTAAGTGCTTCAGGGACAAAGCTTATCTAAGGTGGAGATTGCATATTGGTTTCCTCAATTCCCTACACAGAAGGCTGATCCAAGCTCATCAGATGGAAAACTTGCCTTCTGTGGCCTTGGAAAATTGTGTGTGTGGGGTTTTTTTTTTGTTTAAGAATTTAAAAATTAATCTAGCTTTGGGTTGGCATATCTTATTAACACAGTTGTAGAACACTTATATTTATTCTACTATAGTTTATGAATTTCTTGGAGGAAAATCTAATACTAATACCCAAACTTGATGCACATACAGACTCTTTGGCATATCTGTGTTTGTGCCCATCTGTTACTGTGGCACCATGCCCGTCATTGTGGTGGCATGCCAGTAGCAGTGAGGCATGAGAGCCAACAAAGATGAATTGTTTGGATGGAATACGCTATTCTGTAATACTAATTAATTTTGAGCTGATGAATCTACATGAAATAAAGTTAACCAAATACAGTCAAAGTAATGTCAGTGAAAATAAAATTTATTTTGACTTATACGGAAGTGTATCACAGATGTTTTAGACTTCTAGTGAGAATAGTTAGAATGAGTGTTTATTATGGTTCCATGGTCAGTTTTCTTTTCATAAAAATTGTGAATTTAAGAGAAAAAGTATACAATTTTGTTGTGGTAGATTGTAGATCAGAGAGGAAGTACTATGGTATTGTAGGTTATGGATTTTATATGTATGGGATATTACTTTATAATTCTTGAATTATAACAAGTTGACAGCAGTGTGGTGGTAAAAGGGAAGAATGTTGAATTTCAAAACAAGACTCAAGATTAATTGCTTGCTTTGCCATTCCCTGGTTCTGTGATAGTACAGTTAAAAGTTGTGTGAGTTTAGAATTTCTTATGTGTGTATAATTTTCTGCTTGTATGTTGTCCTTACATTTTTGAGCTTCAGTTTATTTATCAAATGGGAATAATAAAGCCACACATGCTTCACAGAGAGTTTGTGATACTAAAATAAGATGGTGTTATAGGTTCTAGAAAACAATACCATTATCAGGTAGCTAAAATGAATTAATTATGTTATAAATGCAAGGCATGTTAATGGCAAGGTAGTCAGTAATGTAGAAAATACATAGCTCTCATTCCTATACCCCCAGAGATAACCACAATGAAAAAGTTCTTAGGTATCCTTCCAGAAAATTTTTTTAAGCCAAATGATAATATATATACTGTTCTCTAATGTATCTTGCTTTTCCTTTAATACGTCTTGGAGGCCTTTCCTCCATCTTGGAGGCTTCTGAGACTATTTCAGAGTTTTTAACCACTGTGTAGTATTTCCTAGTATTCCTTTTTATTTAATTAGTTATTTTGAAGAGCATTTGATTGATTTCACTTTTTATTGAGTATAAGCAATACTGTAACAGAATTTTTTGCATAGTTATGAGAATTTATCTATTTGTAGTAAAAATACCTAGAAATAGAGTTGTAGGTCAAAGGTTACCACATTTTAAATTATGATAGATATTGCTGAATTACCTTCCAGATGGGTTGCACCAGTTTTATCCCTCCACCAACAGTAAAGTCTGTTTCCCTTGCACTTTTGCCAATACTGGGTACCATCCAATTTCATAATATTTGCCAATCTTATAGGGGCAAAATGTTATTACACGGAGTCTTCATAATTGTGAGTGCAGTGAGTCTTTTTCCTCATATTTATTGGTTTATTCTTTCAGTAAATACTTTTAAATGTCTTTTATCCATTTCCCTGTTGGATCAACTCTTACTGATTAGTTCAGGGTTCTTCATATTTTAAGAAAATTACTCATTTTTTGGACTTAGTTTATGGCATGTTTTTAAGTGTAAAAGTTTTAAAACCTTCTGTGTTTATTTTTTCTTTTCTCGCTTCTGAGACTCCCCCAATCTTCCCCCCACCCCAATCTTTTATAGAAAGTGGCATTTTTGGTTTACAGTGAAACAGAACTTTTCCCAGTGCCAACCGATTTTTTGTCTCAGCACATATAAACTCAACTAGCTCAATGCTCTGTGAGATTTTCTTATTTTTTTAAAAATGTTTATTTATTTTGAGAGGGACAGAGATAGCACTGGTGGAAGAGAGAGAGAGAGAGAGAGAGAGAGAGTGAGAGAGTGTGTGTCAGTCCTAATCTGGCTCTTTGATGCCAGTGCAGAGCCTGATTGCGGGGCTCAAACTCACAAAACCTGAGATCATGGCCTGAGCCCAAACCAAGAGTCAGATGCTTAACTAACTGAGCCATTCAGGTTCCCTTGAGATTTTAAAACTTTAAGGATGAGTCCTCACATTTTATTTTTTATTTATTTTTATTTTTTTATTATTATTCTTATTTTTTTAAATATGAAATGTATTGTCAAATTGATTTCCATACAACAGCCAGTGCTCATCCCAACAGGTGCCCTCCTCAGTACCCGTCACCCACCCACCTCTCCCTCCCACCCCCAACAACCCTCATTTTGTTCCGTTTTTAAGAGTCTCTTATGTTTTGGCTCCCTCCCTCTCTAACCTCTTTTTTTTTTTTTTCTTTCCCTCCCCCATGGTATTCTGTTAAGTTTCTCAGGATCCACGTAAGAGTGAAACCATATGGTATCTGTCTTTCTCTGTATGACTTATTTCACTTAGCATAACACTCTCCAGTCCCATCCCCGTTGCTACAAAAGGCCATACTTCATTCTTTCTCATTGCTACATAGTATTCCACTGTATATATAAACCACAACTTCTTTATCCATTCATCAGTTGATGGACATTTAGGCTCTCTCCATAATTTGACTATTGTTGAGAGTGCTGCTATAAACATTGGGGTACAAGTGCCCCTATGGATCAGCACTCCTGTATCCCTTGGGTAAATTCCTAGCAGTGCTATTGCTGGGTCATAGAGTAGATCTGTTTTTAATTTTGGGGGGAACCTCCATACTGTTTTCCAGAGCGGCTGTCCCAGTTTGCATTCCCACCAACAGTGCAAGAGGGTTCCTATTTCTCCACACCCTCACCAGCATCTATATATTTGTTCATTTTAGCCACTCTGACTGGCGTGAGGTGATATCTGAATGTGGTTTTGATTTGTATTTCCCTGATGAAGAGTGACATTGAGCATCATTTCATGTGCCTGTTGGCCATTTAGATATCTTCTTTAGAGAAGTGTCTATTCATGTTTTCTGCCCATTTCTTCACTGGATTATTTGTTTTTCGGGTGTGGAGTTTTGGTGAGTCCATAGATTTTGGATACCAGCCTTTTGTCTGATATGTCATTTGCAAATATCTTTTCCCATTCCGTTGGTTGCCTCTTACTGTTTTTGATTGTTTCCTTTGCAGTGCAGAAGCTTTTTATCTTCATAAGGTCCCAGTAGTTCATTTTTGCTTTTAATTCCCTTGCCTTTGGGGATGTGTCAAGTAAGAAATTGCTACGGCTGAGGTCAGAGAGGTCTTTTCCTGCTTTCTCCTCTAGGGTTTTGATGGTTTCCTGTCTCACATTCAGGTCCTTTATCCATTTTGAGTTTATTTTTGTGAATGGTGTGAGAAAGTGGTCTAGTTTCATCCTTCTGCATGAAGACATTCCTAATACCCTGAGGAAAAGGAGAACTTGCTTTCTGCTGCCTGCTAAGAAAACAAGTACCTGAGGACATTGATAAAAAGTTTGGCAAACATGGTAGTAAATGTATGGTGTCATGGTTTTTAAAACTTACATGCATGGGATGTTTAAAAAATTTTTTTAAGGTTTATTTATTTTTGAGAGAGACAGAGCATGAGCTGGGGAGGGGCAGAGAGAGAGGGAGACACAGAATGCAAAGCAGGCTCTAGGCTGTCAGCTGTCAGCACAGAGCCTGACGCAGGGCTCAAACCCACAAACTGCAAGATCATGACCTGAGCCGAAGTCAGATGCTTAGCCCACTGAGATACCCAGGTGCCCCTATGCATGGGATGTTTACTTGGAAGATGTAATCGTAGTTTTTAACCTTTATTAGGGTCATGGACTGTTTTGAGATTCCAGTGAAAGTTTGGAGTTTTTTCTGTTTCCCTCTAAGAAACGTGTTTAGTATACGGCCTATATTCATTTATCCTTTGAACTAACATGTATTGTATACCTTTTGTGGGTCTGTGGGGAGTTTAGTGCTTGAGAAAAAAAAAACAGCCTTCATTTATAGATCCTTTATAGACCTTACATTGAGTCCTCATATGTCAAGTTCATTCCTGCCATATTATCTTTGCAGAATTCCTCTGGTTAGCTCCTTCTCATCATTTGAGACCTCAGCTTAAATCATCACTTACCCATGGAAGTCTTTTGTGATCACCCAGTCTTACTTTATTACAGTACCCTATTTTAATTTTTCAGTACTACCCTGGTCTTTCTTTGTTTTCCTTCCTTCTTCCCTCATTCCTTCTTCTTTCCTTCTTCTGTCATTTCTGTCATTCCCCTTACTCCCACCCACCCTGCATTCTCACTTAAAATGTAAGTCCCAAGAGGTCAGGGTTCCCAGTATTTTGAACTATTCCTGGTACATGTGGATATTGAATAAATGATCTTGTGAGGCCCAGTGATGGGTGCTTCACAATGATCTCTTGAAGCTTTCATACAACCTATTTGAAATAGATACTAACTTTAAGTTTTTTGTTGATTTTTCTCTGTTGTAGTTTACTTTCTATTATGTTGAATTCTTCTCTTATCCTTTATTTTCTTACTTGTTCTTTGAGTTTAGTTTGCTATACTTTTTCTTATCAAGAAAGAAACTTACATTTTTTAAATTTATTTTTAATTATTTAATTAATTGAGAGAGAGAGAGAGAGCGAGTAAGCACAGGTTCAGAGGAAGAGAGAGAGAGAGAGAGACAGTTCCCAGCAGACTCCATGACCAGCACGGAGCCTGACAGGGCTGGTCTCACTAATGGTGAGATCATGACCTGAGCTGAAATCAAGAGTAAGATGCTTAACACACTGAGCCACCCAGGCACTCTGGAAACTTAGATTTTGATTTGTAATCTTTCTTCTTTTATGTTGCGTTCAGAAATGTAAGTTTACTTCTAAATACTACTTTAGCTGCATCTCATGAATTGTTAAATGTTGCAGTATCATTACTCACTTGAATTTTTTTCTAATTTACCTAATGATTTCATTTTCTTTGGCCTGTAGGTCAAAGTGTGTTTCTTATTTCTTCCAAACATCTGGACCTTTTCTAGTTATTTTTCTGTTATTGAATTCTTGTTAGTCTGTACCCCATACTCTGTATGATTGTAGACTTTTAAAAATTTGTTGATACCCAGCATATAGTCTATTTTAGTAAATATTCTATATGCGCTTGAAAAGAATGCTTATTCTGCAGTTATTCTCTATTGTGTTCTGTTCCTGTCAGGCTAAGTTGGTTGTGGTGTTTAGGTTTTTGACATCTTTAGTAAAGTTTTTGTCTGTCCTGTCACTTACTGAGAGGTGTGTTAAAATTGCCAGTCATGAGTGTGGATATGTATTTTTCTTCTATTAGTTCTGTCAGCTTTTGCTTTATAGATGGAAACTATAAATTTAGAATACATATAAATTGGGTATAAATTTAGATTTGTCTTCCTTTTGAAATGATGCCCTTTTATGTTCTGGTAGCAGATCCTCAGCTTTTACTTGTTTGAAAACCACTTTATTTCACCTTCAGTTTTGAAAGATATTTTCGGTGGGTATAGAATTGTATTTTGGCCTTTTTTTTTTCCCCCTTTCACCCCTTTAAAGATGTTATTCCATTGTGTTCTGCCCTCTATAATGTCTGTTGAAAAGCTGGCTATTGGTATTATTGTTGGTCCTTTTAAGGCAGGGGTTATAATACCATATATAACATGTATATATACATATATATGCAAAGACGTATAAACAGGCACACTATTTCTGCCTGTTAATAAAAAATAAAGTTTTGTGAGAACCTAGCCATGCCCATTTATGTATGTATTGTCTATAACTGCTTTTACTGTATAATGGTAGAATGGTAGAGATGATGTGGCCTGTAATGCTTAAAATATTTATTGTCTGGGGGTTCCTGGCTGAATCATTTGGTGTAGAGTATGCAACTCTTGATCTTGGGGTTGTGAGTTTGAGCCCCACGTGTGGTGTAGAATTTACTTAAAAAGAAAAAGGGGTACCTGGTGACTTAGTCCATTAAAGGTCCGACTCTCTATTTGGGCTCAGGTCATAATCTTACTGTGAGCCTGTTGGGCTCACTCTGGGTGTGGAGCCTGCTTAAGATTCTTTTTCTCTCCCTTTGCCCCCCAACCCCCATGCTGCTATCTTTCAACTGTAACCTCTCTAAATACATACATGCATACATACATAGGTACATACATAAAACAAGCTCTTAAAAAAAACAAATTAAGAAAAAGTTTATCATTTGGTCCTTTACCAAAAGGATATGCTGTCCTTTTCCTTAAGGAAATGTCTTTTTTCTCTGCATACTTTTAAGATTTTTCTCAATGTCTTTGATTTTCATCAGCTTGGCCATGCTATGTTTAGTGTAGTTTTATGTTATTTTTCTGTTTCATCAGGTTTTTAAATATGTGGGTTTATGTCTTTCATCAGTTTGCAAAAATTCTTAGCCATTGTCACTTGAAATATTGCTTTTGTTCCTTTCTCTCTCTTTCTCTTTTTGGTGACTCTTCTTTTTTTTTTTAATGTTTATTTATTTCTGAGACAGAGAGAGACGGAACATGAGGGGGGGAGGGACAGAGAGAAAGGGAGACACAGAGTCAGAAGCAGGCTCCAGGCTCTGAGCTGTCAGCACAGAGCCCGACACGGGGCTCAAACTCACAAACTGTGAGATCATGACCTGAGCCGAAGTCAGTCGCTCAGCTGACTGAACCACCTAGGCGCCCCATCTTTTTGGTGACTCTTAAGAGGTATGTTGGATATTTTGACTATGTCCCACATGTCTCTGATGGTCTGTTCTATGGTTTTTATTCTTTTAGTTCTTAGTGCTTTAAATGTATATTTTTCTCTTGAGCTGCCTTCAAGTTCAATAATCCAGTCTTCTGTATTAATAGTCTGCTGTTAAACCAGCCTAGTGAGTTCTTAATTTCATATATTGTATTTTTCAATTCTGAATGTCCATCTGATTATCTTTTATACATTCTACTATTGACATTCTCTATCATTCCATCTATTTGGTCCATTTTTTTCCTGTTATTTTCCTGACTGTGTTAATTGTAGTTATTTTCTCTATCTGATAACTATAGTATTGGAATTATCCACGGATCTGTTTTGTATTCTATTTTCTTTAAAAAATTTTTTTTGTCATTTGTTCCTGTTTTTAGCATGTCTCATAAATTTTGAGTCATATACTTGATATTTAGAATAAAAACATGGATAAAGTTCTAGATGATATCTTCATCCAAAGAGGGTGACAGGCAGATAGAGTACTATCACTTTGATCTTGTGTAAGATCAGTTTTAAGCTTTTTAAGGTCTTGTCTATTTCACTTTTTTGTAGCGGCTGCTTGTAGGCAACAGACTTGATCAACGGAGCAAGGTAAAGGTCCGTAGTGACCAGTGAGCTGCATGTTAGCTCATTAAGTGACCCATCTTGAAATAGCATAAATAACCAATAGACCCTAAATAACCAGTGGATTACTTACAACCAGGCACAGTTACCAAAATAGGGAAAATTCGATTCTTTCCCATACCTCCTCACTCTGGCCTATAATTTGACCTCTCACCAGCACTTTGTGGCAGACAGTCTCTTCTGTGCTGTCTGTCCTGCTTGCTGCTCTCTGGCAATGTATTCATTAAACTTCTATCTCCTTTGTTCTGCCTTGGGTGAATTCTTTCTCTACCCACACCTCCAGCCTCCACTCGGTTGGGATGCCCCACAATTTTCTTATACTACTAAGGTATATCCTTAACTCTTCTTTTGTGGCCCTTCTGTGATCTTAATTGAAACGCTGGGATGTTTACCAAGGTCTTTGTACTTGGGAGAGACTTGAATTCAGCTTCTCTTCATAGCACCTTGTAGTTGCTGAATCCATACGCAGGTATTTAACCTCTGAACTGCTGTTTTTTGCTGGATTTCCTGGAATCTTGTCCTGTGAAAATATAGCTAAGTACCTTAAGAGATTTTTGTACCTTTTCACTGGTTCTCTCCTCTGGGATTCTGCTCTTCAAGTTCCAGTCCCTTTATTAGGTACGGACTTCAACATTTGTCTCCTCAGTCTGTTAAAACTGTCATTTCTTATTGGATTCTAGTCTCCCAAATGGCAGTTTGGGAAATATACTCAGGGAAAAAAACTGGTGTGAATAAGAGCTCCCTTTGTGTACTTCTCTTCTCTCCAGGATTTTGGCCCCTTTAAGTCCTGCCTGCGTTAGTTGATCTCCGGTGCTTTCAGAAAGTTAATTATTTCTTCCAGCCTTTATAGTTATTTTCTTGTGGCAGATTTAGTTTCTTACAGAACCATGGGCAGATCTGGAAGTCCCAGCAGTATATTGTAAACGTAACAGCCAGGATGATTCTGTTACATATATTAGACCATGACTTATTCGAAGCGCTTCAGTGGTTCCCTTTTTTCATTTAAACACCAAAGCCTTTAATGTTATGTACCTTTAATTGTCTCTTTTGCCTACAGGGCTTGTCCTCCTTGCTGCCTCCCCTCCCCCTCCCCCCCCCCCCCCCCCAATATCTGCATGGCTAATTCCTTTACTTGGAAATCTTTGTTGAGATGTCTCTTTACTTAGCCTACTCTGACCACCCTATTTAAAATTCCCTCCTCCTTTCCTTTTTCTCTTTTGCTCTGTTTTTTCCCTCATATCACCTCATGACTTAAAATTTACTCCCTTACTACGTTTGTTGTCCTTTTGGTTATTAGAATGAAAACTATACAAGGGCAAGGATTTTGGCCTTTTTGTCCATGGATTGGTGTGTCACAAATGCAAATGGGAAGCAGATGAGAATAGAGTACAGAATCTAACGGCAAAGGGGAGTTAAGATGGAGGCATAGTGGGTTAATTGTATTAAATGTAGAGGAATAATCTAAAAGTATTCATGGAATTTTGCATGGATTTTTAAATTAGCAAGTTATTTGTTACCTTTGTGAGAGAAGTTTTAATGGAGGAGTAAGAGAAAAAAAGATTACCAAGGATTGAAGAAGTGGAGGTAGCAATTGTAGACTATTCCTTTTTTAATTTTGTGAACAATATAGGAGGAGGAGTTCATATTTACTTGGATAATTTATACTTAAATTTTTTAGGGGGTTAATAGATGGATGATTAGGTAGTGGAGTTTTCTGTTTTCACTTATGTTTGTATTTATTAAGTGAATACTTTGTGCCAAAAACTGTACAGTGATCTGAGCGTCATCCAAGGGAAATATAAGCCCTAACTGGACTGAAAGTTCCAAAGCTTTCATATTTTGCACATAAATGTATTATGAAGGCCAATCCCTTTAGCTGCTTAGCACTAGAACAAAGTACATTCTGATAATTGTTTGCATCTGTTTTTTTTTTTTTCTACATACCTATTTATGTGTACAATGTAACACTTAAAAGTAGAAGCGTTTTTCGTTTAAGTGGTTCTTAAAGCATGCAGAGGAGCCTGTGTAAAATTTTTTTGGCAGGGCTTGAAAAAGGCCCACCTTCCTCTCAAAATGTTAATTTGTCCTTTTGAGGACATAGCTCCAACTGGAAATTGCTATTCTATATCATGTTTTCCAGTCCAACATTCCTGGATTCAATGTGTTGTTTCAGGTGTTGCTTTTTATGGTACATGAATTTTGGTGAGCGTTTTGAGGAAAAAGAAGGTAATTGTATACTGCAGTGCTTGCAAACTGATGAAAGATGAAGGGCCTTTTTTTCAGTCCATGGATGGAACTTCTGTGAAATACAATAGAAAGTAAATTAGTAGAAAAATGGAATGAAGAAAAGCATGTAAAATGCAATCCCCCTTTTTTTATATTCAAAAGATAGGACTTTATACTGTTAAATTACTCTGTCAGATTTCTAACTTTGCTTGCTCTCAGTTTCTGTATGTATCTCTTCCTGCGTTAGTAACAAAAATTTGTGGATTGGGGGCGCCTGGGTGGCTCAGTCGGTTAAGCGGCCGACTTCGGCTCAGGTCATGATCTCATGGTCCGTGGGTTCGAGCCCTGCGTCAGGCTCTGTGCTGAAAGCTCAGAGCCTGGAGCCTGTTTCAGATTCTGTGTCTCCCTCTCTCTGACCCTCCCCTATTCATGCTCTGTCTCTCTCTGTCTCAAAAATAAATAAATGTTAAAAAAGAAAAATTAAAAAAAAAAATTTGTGGATTGGTGATGGTTCTTGGACTGGATTTTCTTGGATCACAGTTTCAGTAGCACAGATACACTGTATGATGCTACACAGATGTATTTTTCCCCCTCTCTGTTGTTTTTAAAAGGAGTGAAAGGTTTAAATGAGTTGTGGCTCATAGACTTTTAATTTTATTTATGTATTTTTAAAGTTTATTTATCTTTTCAGTGATCTCTGCACCCAACATGGGGCTCAGACTCATGACCCTGAGATCAAGAGTTGCATGCTCTTCTGGCTGAGCCAGCTGGGTGCCCCTGGATTAAAGATTTTTTTTTTTCTTTTTAGAAAAGAGGTAATTTATACTATGTAAAAGCTCTTTTACCTCCTAAGTTCTTATATGTAACTGGGTAAAATTTTGGTTTTTGATTATGGTTGATGTTTTTTACTGGTGCTGAGAGTGACTTTCTGATAATAATAAGATTTTCTTTAATTCCAGTCACATATTTTCTTTGAAACTATAAAAAACGTATTTGGAACATGAAAGGAAAAGTTATACCACTTACCACCACAAGATGTCACTTATGTAAAAATAAAGTTGGTATCCTAGTTCTCTAAGCTGGAAAGCTACAGGTCAATAATCAGTGAAGAACTAGATAAATAAAAAAAAAATTTTTTTTGAAACTAGCATTGATTTTTCAGCAGTCAGTGAAAATACTGCCAATGCAGCGTTATTTGAATCAACTCTTTTAATGTTTAGAAAAAAGAATTTCTTAATGTCTAAGATTGATGCTGTAAGTGATGCATATTAATAGGCCTCATTTGAATCCACATAAGGAAGGAGGTAGACCTAAAGTGATTCGGTACAAGTGTACATATTTGAGGGTAAATGAGGTATTATGGTAGTAACTCCCAAATCTGTTTTGGTGACAAGCAAAGAGGAATTTGAGAAGAAATCTGTAATTTATATCAGGATTTTCAATAGTTGTCATGACATCTTTGTGAAGTTGAATATTACATCAGGTGGAAACAATGCTTGTGGCTTTGTTTCTGGTGGCTTTTCTCTGAACCTCAAACTATTAGCTATCTGCCCATGTTAACACAAAAGATACTTACATTTGTTGTTGAAGACTATGTTAAACATGAACAGCGCAATCTTTGGCTTTAATGTTGAGATCTTGTTTTCTTTTTCTTGATTTGAAAGAGTGGGTCATTACCTAAAAATGGTTGGGAAGGGGACTTTGGCTTCTCAAGCTTAAAAGAAACAAACCAAGTTTCCAGTAGGCCATGAATAAAATTACTCAGAAGGTTGGAGAGTTTGTGTTGTCCTAAAAATTGACATTTTGTTATTCTTCATTGCTCACTTCTCTAACACTGGTGGAGAATGCTGGAAAACTCTTGGGGAAAGGATAAGGGGGTCAGACACTGGGGAATGAATTTTCTTTTTTCATTTGGCACATGTTTATGTGATCACGTTTTCATTCTATTTATTCCCTATCTAATTACTTCAGCTTGTTTGCTTTCTTACCCCTAATAAGGTTTTTAAGCTTTTTTGGGGGGCGGGAGGGGTTTAGATTTTTCATTTATAAAAGTATATACATGGTTGTTGAATAAAATAGAAAACTAACAAAAAGTAGAAGGAAAAAACCCCTCATGCGGGGTTCCGTTATTTTTTCTCCCTTTTCAGTTACCTTTGCTGTGTGGAAGAGTGAGAAGTTTTAAGAAGGGATTAGGGGTGCCTGGGTGGCTCAGTCAGTTAAGTGTCGAGCTTTGACTCAGGTCATCATGATCTCACGGTTGGTTCCTGAATTCAAGCCCCACATCAAGCTGTCTGCTGTCAGTGCAGAAACTGCTTGTGACTTTCTGTCTTCCTCGCTCTCTGCCCCTCCCCTGTGCTCTGGAAAGTAAACATTAAAAAAAAAAGAAGGGATTCTAAATGTACTCTGGTGAATATATATAGTATTTTAATATTTGGTAGTTGAATGTCATCAGATATAGTTTTTATATATTGCCTTTTCTACTAGCATGTTTCTAGGTGTATGTGTAATTAATTAATAGAGAAAAGTCTGTTTTTTAATTATTTAATTATTTAATTATTTTTGTATCCCACTAATGATCACCCATTGTATTTAATTTCATGAGCTGCTTGGAAAGGAACAATAATTTTTTTTTTCATAATAAATTTCATTGCTTCTACTCTTTTTGGAAAGAATATATATAGTAAAAATATATATATATTATAATGCAGTGACAGAATGTCACAGATTGTGGCTTAAAAGACATTTATTTTCTCCCACTTTCTGGAGGCTAGAAGTCTAAGATCAAAGTGTTGGCAACTTTGATTTGTTTTGAGGCCTCTCTCTCTGGCTTGCAGATGGCCGCCTTCTTGCTGTGTTCTCACCTTGTCCTCCCTTGGTCTTTGTGTGTCTGTGTCCTAATCTGCTTTTACAAAGACATCAGCCGTGTTGGATTAAGTCCCGCTCATATTGGCCTCATTTTCTCTTTAAAAGCTCTGTTTCCAAATACCCACATTCTTTGGGGTTAGGGCTTTATAGGATTTTGGAAGGGACACAACTTAGCCTATAATAGCACCTGATTAATCATTCTTGTGAAGTGCTTACTGCCTACGTTAGGCTTAAATTTGTAAAATATGCAAAACCTAAAGTAATTTTGTGTCGGGCTTTCCATTTGTAGTTAAGGAAGCTCTTCTGATCTACTCTTAGGCCTCAAGATGAGATGAAAGGGCTTCTGATACTTTCTTTTTGGTATTTGAACTATTTCATGAAGGAGCCATGTAGAGTAAATTTGCTTTCTTTTTTTCTGCAGACTTTATTGTAAAAAGTATGAACGATTGCTAACCATAAACTAATAACTATTGCAGGTAGTTAAAATATGTAATAGTACAGTCTTAGTTTCCTGTCAGTTTCTTAGAGTCAGTTGAGAGGATTTTCCTTTGATGTGCTAAAATAATATTCAGTGATTTTTCTCCAAATAGGTGTATGCCTTGTAGGTTTCTTTGGAGAACTCAGCATTTTATTTACACGTGTGAATAAAACATTATGAAAGTTTTTAATATCAACTTTGTGGAGATATAATTTGCATACAATAAGTTAACATAAAGATTGTAATTAAAAAATTTTTGTAATGTTTATTATTTTGAGAAAGAGAGAGAGAGAGAGAGAGAGTGAGCAAGCGGGGGAGGGACAGAGAGAGAGGGAGATAGAGAATCCGAAGCAAGGTCCAGGCTCTGAGCTGTCAGCACGGAGCCTGATGTGGGGCTCGAACTTGCAGACCTTGAGATCATGCCCTGAGGTGAAGTCGGTCGGACGCTTAACCCACTGAGCCACCCAGGTGCCCCTAAAGATTGTAATTAGATGTTTTGATAGATGTATGCACCTGTTCAGTCACCACCACAGTTAAGAAGATACAGAACATTTCTGTCATCTTACAGAATAAAATTTTCTTATGTTCCTCTGCTTTCCAGTTCTCACTCTACCCCATGACCCCAGGATACCACTGCTCTGCTTTCAGTCTCTACAGATTAGTTTGCTTTTTCTATAATTTTAAATGACTTAAATCATGCTGTTTTGTGTCTGACTTCTTTCACTCAGAGTAATGATTGTGAGAATTCATCCACCTTGTTGCATGTATCAGTAATTAATTTGTTTTCATTGCTGGGTAGTATTCCAGTGGCTGGCCATTAAGTCACATTTTTTTTTTCAACGTTTTTTTTTTTTTTTTTTTTTTTTTTTTTTTTTTTTTTTTTTTTAATTTCTGGGACAGAGACAGAGCATGAACGGGGGAGGGGCAGAGAGAGAGGGAGACACAGAATCGGAAACAGGCTCCAGGCTCCGAGCCATCAGCCCAGAGCCTGACGCGGGGCTCGAACTCACGGACCGCAAGATCGTGACCTGGCTGAAGTCGGACGCTTAACTGACTGCGCCACCCAGGCGCCCCTATTAAGTCACATTTAACTGATGAACATTTATATTTTTTCCAGTTTTTTACTATTATGAATAAAGCTGCTGTGAATATTCATGTAAGTCATTATGTGGAAATATGTTTTTATCTTTCTGGGGAGTGGAATGAGTAGGTCATATGATTCTTAAATTTTTAAGAATTGCCTAACTTTTCCAAAGTGGGTTTTTTTTTTTTTTTTTTACATTCCCACCAGCAATACATGAGAGTTCTAATTGCTCCAGAGCCTTGACAACATTTGTTATTGTCAGTCTCTTAATTTCAGCTGTTCTAATGGATGTGTAGTGATATCTCATTTAATATGCATTTACCTGATAATTAATGATCTTAAGTATTTTTTCATGGGCTTACTGGCATTCCTGTTCTTTTGTGAAATGTCTGTTCACATAATTTCACCCATTCATTTGTTTTTAAAAATATTTTGTTTTTAAATTCTCTCTTCACCCAATGTGGGGTCCAAACTTAAAACCCCAAGAGTGAGAGCTCCACCAGCTGAGCCAGCCGGATGCCCCTTGATCAGCCATTCTTTTTTTTACCTTTCATTTTTGATTGGCTTGTTTCTTTTCTTACAAAAGAGTCATAATTGTTATGTAACTGGTTTATTATTTAAAAAAATTTTTTTAATGTTTACTTATTTTTGAGAGAGAGAGAGAGTGTGTGAGTTGGGTAAGAACAGAGAGAGAGAGAGAGGGAGACACAGAATCTGAAGTAGGCTCCAGGCTCTGAGAGGTCAGCACAGGGCCTCATATGGGGCTCGAACCCAGAAACCACGGGATCATGACCTTAGCCAAGGTTGGACACTTAACCAACTGAGCTACCCAGGTGCCCCTATAACTATTTTTTAAGATTAAACTTTAGACTTTGAAATGTGGATTCCATATGCAGTTAAAAGAAATAATGCAAAGATAATCTGTGTACCCTTTGCCCAGTTTTCCTCAATGGTAAACTATATAGTATAATATCACAGCCAGGATGTTGACACTGATACAATCCACCATTCGTGTCCAGATTCCCCAGTTTTACTTGTATTTATTTGTGTGTGTGTGTGTGTGAAAGAGAGAGAGAAAGAGAGAGATCTATTCTGTTTTGTGACTTGTGTAGTTGTCATAATAGTAAAGATACATAATGGCTCCGTCACTGCAGGAATCTCTTTTGTTGCCCTTTTATATCCTTCCTTCCCTTTCTTGTTCTTAACCCACAGCAGCCACTAATCTTTCTCCACTTCTCTAATTTTGTTATTTTTTTTAAATATGAAATTTATTGTCAAATTGGTTTCCATACAACACCCAGTGCTCATCCCAACAGGTGCCCTCCTCATTGCCCATCACCCACTTTCCCCTCCCTCCCATCCCCCATCAACCCTCATTTTATTCCCAGTTTTTAAGAGTCTCTTATAGTTTGCCTCCCTCACTAACTTTTTTATCCCCTTCTCCTCCCCCATGGTCCTCTGTTAAGTTTCTCAGGATCCACATAAGAGTGAAAACCTATGGTATCTGTCTTTCTCTGTATGGCTTATTTCACTTAGCATCACACTCTCCAGTTCCATCCACGTTGCTACAAAGGGCCATATTTCGTTCTTTCTCATTGCCACGTAGTACTCCATTGTGTATATAAACCACAATTTCTTTATCCATTCATCAGTTGATGGACATTTAGGCTCTTTCCATAATTTGGCTATTGTTGAGAGTGCTGCTATAAACATTGGGGTACAAGTGCCCCTATGCATCAGTACTCCTGTATCCCTTGGGTAAATTTCTAGCAGTGCTATTGCTGGGTCATAGGGTAGGTCTATTTTTAATTTTCTGAGGAACCTCCACACTGTTTTCCAGAGCGGCTGCCCCAGTTTGCATTCCCACCAACAGTGCAAGAGGGTTCCCGTTTCTCCACATCCTCTCCAGCATCTATAGTCTCCTGATTTGTTCATTTTGGCCACTCTGACTGGCGTGAGGTGATATCTGAGTGTGGTTTTGATTTGTATTTCCCTAATAAGGAGCGACGTTGAGCATCTTTTCATGTGCCTGTTGGCCATCTTCAAGAGTGTTATATAAATGGAGTCATACAGTATGTAACCTTTTAGAATTAACTTTTCTCACTCAGCATATTTCTGTGGAGATTAATCAGAGTTGTCATGTGTATCAGTAGTTTATTGTTACTGCTGAGTGGTATTCCATGCTATGGATATACCACAGTTTGTTGAAATATTCATCCATTGATGGACATCTGTGTTGTTTCCATTTTGGCTGATAGGAATAAAAGCTGCTGTGAATACTTCTGTGCAGGTTAAAAAAATTTTTTTTAACATTTATTAATTTATGAGAGAGTGTGAGTGGGGGAGGGGCAGAGTGAGAGAGAGAGAGAGAGAGAGAGAGAGAGAGAGAGAGAGGATCTGAAGCAAGTTCTAGGCTCTGAGCTGTCAGCACAGAGCTGGAAGCAGGGCTTGAACTCACAGACCGCAAGATCATGACCTGAGCTGAAGTTTAATGCTTAACCAGTTGAGCTACCCAGGTGCCCCTTGTGTGCAGGTTTTGTGTATTAATTTCCATTTCCCAAGGATAAATACCCAAGAGTGAAATTACTTGGTTGTATGAGAATTCCAGGGTTCTATAAAACTGCCAAACTGCCTAGTGGCTGTAACCCTTTTAAATTCCGCCCCCCTCCCGCCCCCCCGCCGGCAGTATATAAGTGGTCCATTTCCTCTGTGACATCGCTATCATTAGGTGTTGTTACTATTCTTTTTATTTTAGATGAGAGCCATTTTGATACATGTGTAGTGATATTTTGCTGTGGTTTTAATTTGCCTTTCTCTAATAGCTAATGAAGTTGGTTATCTTTAAATGTACTTTTTGGCATTTCTGTGTCTCCTTCAGTGAATTGTTTGTCGACGTCTGTATTAGTTTGCTGCAACTGCCATAACAAAATACCACAGACTGAGTGGCTTGATTGACAGAAATTTAATTCTTACTGTTCTAGAGGCTAGAAGTCTACCGTCAGACTATAGGCATGTTTGGTTTCTCCTCAGGGCTCTCTCCTTGGCTTACAGATGTCTGCCTTCTCTCTTTGTCCTCACGTTGTCCTGTCCTACAATCCAGAAGGCTGACAGACTGCCTTCATTTTGTTCCTTTTCTCCCTTTTAATCCAAGCTGGCAGTGTCTCTGACATATAATCCCATTTCTGTTCCTGGCTTTTGTTATGACATCTGAATATATTCATGAGTGGTACCTGTGATCTCTTAATCAAGTAATTTTCCAGCCACACTTTTGAAAAAAGTTCTGAAGACGCATTCTTAATACTCTACAATATGGATAGGCTGAAAAATTTCCAAATCTTCAAATTCTAGTTCTTTTTGCTTAACAGTTCCTTTAGTTTATCTTTCTCATTTCACTGTAAACATCAAGGAAAAATCATGCTGTGCCTTTAATACTTTACTTAGAAATCTCCTTAGCTAAATATCCAAGTTCATCACTTTCAACTTCCACTTTTCATATGACATTGGAAGAAAATTGAGACAAGAATTACCTTTCATCCAGTTCCCAATAACTGCTCATTTCCATCTGAGATCTCATCATAATCACTTTTAACATCATACTCCTACTAACGTATTTTATTTTGAGAGAGTGAGAGTGAGAGAGACAGAGAGGAGAGAGAGGGAGAGCAGGTGTGTGGGAGGGGCAGAGGAAGAAGGAGAGAGAATTTCAAGCAGGTTCCATGCTCAGTACAGAGCCTGATGCAGGGGCTTGATGTCACGAACTGTGAAATCTTGACCTGAGCCCAAATCAAGAGTCAGACACTTAACCAAGTGAGCCACCGAGGCATCCTGCTCATTATTGTTTCTAATTCTTAAGAAATGATATATTTTAATAGGTTTATAATGTACAAGATTGAAATAGAGATTTTTTTCTTTTCTTTTGTATAGGAATGAAGATCTAAAGCAAATGTTGGAGAGCAACAAAGATTCTGCTAAATTGGATGCTATGAAACGGATTGTTGGGGTAGGTAAAGTAGATCATTTTAATATTGGAAAATGGACACGTAGTGATTATTTTAAGTATGTATTAAATAATATATTAAAACATCCCATTTCCGTTTAATATTTGCTTAGTATAGCCTGTGTAAAATGTTTTGGAAGAAGTTTGGAGTGTCACAATTCAGAAACTTGAGTTTTAATTCCTTTTTTCTGAGTTCTTATTTCCCTGTCTCTAATATCGAGATATTTCTCCTGAGGTAGGAAAAGCTAATCATTTTGAAGACAAAATAAGATTATGTACAACAATATTTTGACTTCCCACAAAGAGGGATACTAATTAACTAAAGGATTTTTTTTTTGTCATTTAAAGGCCTGAAAATTCTAAGCATTTTTTTTTTTTTTTTGGTTGTCAAATTCCATTACTATCAATAGCAAAATTATTTTTGAAATTTGATTAGGATAATATGGAATTTATATTTTAACCTTCTTCCTTTCATCCCTCTTTCCTTGTCTTTCAGTAACATTGTATTTATATTTTGTAGTTTTTATTCTAGAAATCTTGTACATTCCTTATTCCTTGTTAGATTAATTTGTGTATTTTTAAATCTTGGTGGCCGTTATGAATGGTCCCCTTCATTATATTCTTAATATTAATTATTACTGGTGTATAGGAAAATAAGTGACTTTTCTTTGTTATGCATCTGGTCTTTTCAGTTAACTCTCTTCTTAGCTCTAACTGTTCTTCAGATTCTAAGTTTGGATTTTCCGGGTAGAAAATTACATTGTTTGGAAGTTATGAGAGATTTATATTTTATTTTCAAATATTTTAAACTAATTTTTATATGAAAAAAAAGCCTACTGGGATCTGTATTGGAATTGGATTAACTCTGTAGATCAATTTTGGGAGAATTAACTTTTTTTTTTTTTTAATTTTTACTTATTTTTGGGAGAGGGAGATAGTGCACAAATGGGAGAGGGGCAGTGAGAGAGGGAGACGCAGAATCTGAAGCAGGCTCCAGGCCTGCATCTGTCAGCACAGAGTCCGATGAGGGTCTCGAACCCATGAACTGCAAGATTATGACCTGAGTCAAAGTCAGATGCTTAACCGACTGAGCCACCCAGGTGCCCCGAAAGAATTAACATTTTTACAGTATTTTGCCGTATGACCCATGATCATGATTCTGTTTCTTCACTTGTTCAGGTCATCTTTAATTTCTTTCAACAACGTATTATAGTTTTCAGTGTTACATTTTATTTATTTATTTATTTATTTATTTATTTATTTATTTATTTTAATTTACATCCAAATTAGTATATAGTGCAACAGTGATTTCAGGAGTAGATTCCTTAGTGCCCCTTACTCATGTAGCCCATCTCGCCTCCCACAACCCCTCCAGTAACCCGTAGTTTGTTCTCCATATTTATGAGTCTCTTCTGTTTTGTCCCCCTCCCCTGTTTTTATATTATTTTTGTTTCCCTTCCCTTATGTTCATCTGTTTGTCTCTTAAAGTCTTCATATGAGTGAAGTCATATGATTTTTGTCTTTCTCTGACTAATTTCACTTAGCATAATACCCTGAAGTTCCATTCACATAGCTGCAAATGGCAAGATTTCATTCTTTTTTTTTTTTTTAATGTTTATTTATTTTTGAAACAGAGAGAGACAGATGGGGGAGCGTCAGGGAGAGGGGGACACAGAATCTGAAGCAGGGTCCAGGCTCTGAGCTGTCAGCACAGAGCCTGACGCGGGGCTCGAACTCACAGACCGCGAGATCATGACCTGAGCCGAAGTCGGACGTTTAACCGACTGAGCCACCCAGGCGCCCCTACATCTTCTTTATCCATTCATCCATCGATGGACATTTGGGCTCTTTGCATACTTTGGCTATTATTGATAGTGCTGCTATAAACACGGGGGTGCATGTGTCCCTTTGAAACAGCACACCTGTATCCCTTGGATAAATGCCTCGTAGTGCAATTGCTAGGTCATAGGGTAGTTCTATTTTAGTTTTTTGAGGAACCTCCATACTGTTTTCCAGAGTGGCTGCACCAGCTTGCATTCCCATAGTGTTACATTTTAAGTTCTATTATTTTGTTAATACTTTTTTAAATATCTTGTGTTCTTGATGCTATTGAATGATATATTTCAATTTTCAATCAACAATTATTTTTTACTAACTTCCCCTTTTGTTAAGTAACTAATAGTTATTTTACTTTGAATTTTTCCCACTGAGCTATTATAGCAATCATTTGTTCACCTTTACTTTTGTCCAGTTTTTAATATTTCTAGGTAGCACCACAGTTCTATGTGGAACCTTACTCAAACATTTGAAATATTTTCTGTTCATGTAAGTGTGTATCATTTCAAAACATCTTTTGGCTAGAAGTAGTTCACTGGAGTCAGTCGGTTAGAATTTTATATTGGCTTTAAAGTTTCTTATATTTTCTTAAAGTAATTTTTAAAGTTTAAATTTCTCTTTATATTTATATTCCATGAGCCCTGAAAATGGGGTTTGTCACTTTATACGATTGCAGAGTAGTTTTAAGCTCTTTTCATCATAGTTAGAAACATTTCTAAATTTATTCTGCTAAAATTTTAAATGTTGGGTATTTTACCAAATTTTTTTCTCAAATACATCAAAGTGTTAGCAGTGCACATCTGACTGTCTTTCGTACTTGGTAGTCCTATGATTCAGTAGAGAATTTTTTCAGCAATATCTACCAGTGTGAAACCATGATGGTAGTCACAGTTTATTTTATTATCTTTCTTTGGTAATATCTGAGACTTACTTAGTATCATGGGGTAATGTTTCCAGTGTTTGATATGTTGAATAAAGTCTCATGTATGCCAAAGCATTCCTAGAGGGAAAAAACCACCTACTTCAAAATCTTGTGGTCACCTCTCACACAGCGAGACTCAAGTTGAAGAACTCATACATTATTTTTCTTAATATTTCTGGAAAATACCTGTCTTGTGTTTATAGCATATGTCCATGTTTTATGTTGGCTTGGTGAAATGTGGTGAACTAGGAGACTTTGAAATGTATTGTTTCATATAGTGAATTTAGAAATAAGTTTTTTAGCTAAAATACTGATGAGTTGTCCTTGGAGGAATGGAATATTTGTAATGAAATCTGTGGTGTATTGAATCTTTCATATATTTTCTTTTGGTAAGTGTTAAATGTTGAAGGTTTTTCTCAGATTAGTTTACTTGTCTTTGTAGTTATGGGATAATGAGCAAATCTGAACCTTTCTTTGATACGATTCTTAAAATGCCAAGGTAAAATTACTGATAATATGTGATTTTCATAGCCATTCATCTTACAGGGTATTTGGTTGGATAGTACTGACCTTAAGAAAAATAAAAGTAATTTCAAAGTTCCCTATGTTTTTGTAAATATTTTTGAAAAGATCTTAAACTAAATACAAGTGGTACATTATTATTGTTGGATAATTGAGAAAATCCATGTAAGAAAAAGAAACTAATAATGTGTTCATGTATGATAAACATTTTTGGTGTAAACTTTTCTAGACATTGTTCATTCCTCTCTTCTTTCCTTTAACAAAAATGTTTCAGTTGTATGTGTGCCTTAAAAGATTCATCTTGTGCGTGATGCTGGCATCTTGTTGTTCTTGGGTTGGAAATTGCTTAAAGGGCCAAGATTTTTCTGCCATGATATACCTCAGGACCAGTTCCATAAGCAGGTCTGTGTTTTTACTAGCGATATAATACCTTAGTGAGTTTTCTGTCAATTTTGCTCCACTGTTACTTCATGGAATATAAATCAAGGATCAGTTCATTTTCTATTTCTTCATTTATTCTAGGTTGCTGATTTTTAAGAGCTGGAATTGGGTCTGAGACTCTGTAAGATCTACCTTTCTTGCTTCCTTCCCCACCGTCCTTCCCTCCATTCGTTCCTTCCTTGTAAATTAACCAGTATTTATAAAATCAAAAATTTTGAACTTTTTAAAATAAACCATCTTTGTTACTGTGAAAAATGAAGCCAGTTAAAATTTAGAAAAGCACAATTTTTCCTCTTTTTTTCCCTGAGTTTAAAAAATTAATGTGAATTTTTAGATCTAGATAATTACTCATTATTTATAAAAAAACATAAGCAACATGAAAGTCAATCATAACAATACACCACATTAACAGAATGAAGAGGAAAAACCCACAAGATCATCTCAATTGATAGAGAAAAAGAATTTGGCCAAATTTAACACTCATGATAAAGCACTGAACAAACTAGGACTGGAAGGAAACTACCTCAACATGTTAGAGGCCATTTATGAAAAACCCACAGCTAACATCATAGTCAGCAGTGAAAGACTGAAAGGTTTTCTTCAATAAGGAAAAAGATAAGGATGCCTGCTTTTGTCTCTTCTGTTCAATATACTATTGAAAGTTTTAGCCAGAGCAATTAGGCAAGAAAAAGAAATAAAAGGCACCCAAATTGCAAAGGAAGAACTAAAATTATCTTTATTCACAGACAACATGATTTCATATTTAGAAAACTAAATATTTTATGGAAAGTTTTAAAACTAATAAATGTATTGAGCAAAGTTGCGATATACAAAATCGTTACATAACAATTACTTGCGTCTATATACTCTGACAATGAACAATTCAAGAAAGATACTAAGACAATAGTCCTATTTACAGTAGCATTAAAAAGAATACAATACCAGAAATAAACTAAGGGGGCAAAGACTTGTACCTTGAGAACTGCAAAATGTTGCTGACAGAAATTAGAGAAGACACAAATAAATGGAAGGGCATCCTATGTTCATGGATTAAAAGACTTAATATTTTTAAGATGTCAGTATCAAAGCGATCTACATATTCAGTGTAATTACTATAAAAATTCCAGTGATATTATTTGCAAAAAAAGGAAAATCTATCCTAAAATTCATATAGACCCTGAATAACCAAAATAGTCTTGAACAAATTTATAAGTCTCACACTTGCTGGTCTGAAAACTTATTCCAAAGCTACAGTAATCAAAACAATGTGGAACTGTCACAAAGACATATATATCCAACAGAGCATGCAGAAGTAAACCCTTAACTATGTGGTCAAATGATTTTTGACAAGAGTGCGAGACCGTTCAATGGTGAAATTATAGTCTTCAACAAATGGTGCTGGGAAACTAGATACCACCTGCAAGAAAATGAATTTAGACCCCTACCTCATACTATATATAAAACAAGGCAAAATTAATCAAAGACCTAAATGTTAGAGGTAAAAATGTAAAACTTATAGAAGAAAACATAGGGCAGAAACTTCATGACATGAGATTTGTCAGAGGTTTCTTAGATACAAACCAAAAAGTGAGCAACAAAAGAAAAAAATGGATAATTAGGGCTGTATCAAAATTAAAATCTTTGTGCATCATATGATACCACAACATTGTGATGAGACAAGCCTCAGAATGGGAAAAAAATATTTTCAAATATGTAAAAAGCCATCCCCCTAACATACAGGAAGGGGTTCTCCTATATCCACTTATTCCCCAGGTAGAAACTAATAGGTAGTTTTTTTACTAAAGTATCTCAAGTGAACTACATCATGTAGAAATTTGTTGAAATTTCTATCATATCTGAAATAATCTGGTATCTTTTTTATCGTATCTGAAATACAGTACATCCTGGATTGACTCAACAGCAAAATAAGTATAAGAGAAAAAAGAGCCAGAAGTTGAAGACAGATCATTAGAACTTAGTTGGTTTGAAGAATAGATTAATAAAAGGAAAAGAACTGAACATAACCTCAGGGTTTTGTTGGATAATATCAAAAGATCTAACAAAATTGTCCAAAAGGAGGAGAGAGATTGGGGCAGTAAAAATATTTGAAGAAATAATGGCTGGAAACTACCCAAATGAATGAATGACATAAACTTATAGATGAAAAGTTCACTGAATCCCAATTAGGATAAACCCAAAGAAAACCATGCCTAAACACATAGCAATTAAACTGTAGAAGACCAAAAATAAAGAAATAATCTTGACAGTACCTGGAAAAACAATGATACATTACATACAAGGATCAGTGATTTTAATAACATCAGAAACCATGGCAGCCAGAAGTCAGTGGAACATCTTTAAAGTACTGAAAGAAAATAGAGGTGATACTTGAACAACACAGATTTGAATTTCAAGGGTCCATTTATACGTGTTATATTTAGAGTACTGTGCTGTAAATGTATTTTCTCTTCCTTATGATTTTTTTTTCTCATAATTTTCTTAATATTTTCTCTAGTTTATTGTAAGAAGAGTACAGTATATAGTATATGTAACATACAGAATATATGTTAATCAACTGTTTATGTTATCTGAAGGGTTTCTGTTCAAAAGTAGGTTATTAGTAGTTAATTTGTGGGAGGAGTCAAAAGTTATACATGGATATTCGAATCTGCAGGGGATTGGTACCCCTAACCCCTGCATTGTTCAAGGGTCCACTGTATTTGGCAAGCATAAAGGCCTAATTTTATTCTTCTTAAGTTATACATGTCTGAGAGGTTTTAAATAGGTGTAGATATATAGGATAGCATAATACAAAGGCTAGCAGGGAGGTGGGATTAAAAGGGCCTGTCTGGTTGTAAGGTTTCTACATTTTATTTGACCTGGTACAATATTAAATCTAAGTAGACTGTGAAAGGTTTGTTGAATCTTGATTTGTCCATCTAATAATCCCTAGAAGAACCACTAAACGTTCTTCAAGAAGATATAAACAAAAAATCAATGTAAACATTAAAATACCAAATACTAACAAGTTCCCAAATAATGGGAATGACAGAGGTCAGTCAAACAAAACACACACAGTAAACAGAAAACAGATAATAAAATTGTAGACGTGGGGGCACCTGGGTGGCTCAATTGGTTGAGTATCTGACTTCGGCTCAGGTCATCATCTCACGGTTTGTGAGTTTGAGCCCTGCATCGAGCTCTGTGCTGTTAGCACGGAGCCCGCTTTAGCTCCTCTACCCCCCTCTCTCTTTGCCCCTCCCCTACTTGCTGTGTCTCTTTCAAAATATATAAATAAACTTAAAAAAAATTGTAGACCTGAATCTAACGACACCAGTAATTATATTAAATGTGAGTGATCTTAAGTCACCAACTAAAAGAGATTGTCAGATTGGATGAAAATGTTAAGATGCAACTGTATGTTCTGTAGGAGAAACCCATTTTTAATATAAAGACATAGATTAAAAATATAAGGATGGGAAATATATATTATGAAAACACTTTAAAACATAAAAGAGCAGCTACCACCGCCACCCTGGCACTTTCCATTTCTCATACAGTCCTTTTTTTTTTTTCCATAGTACTCTATTTTACCATCTCACACATTGTATTTATTTGTTTATTGTTCCTAGCCCCCATTAGAAGGTAAGCTCCACTGGGCAAGGTGTATCCCCAAGGCCTACAGTACTCTTTGGCATGTAGTGTCCTTTCAGCAAATATTTGTTGAATGAATTTGACTGTAGGGTTTTTTTCTTCCCTCATCTATTAACATCTTTTTGAATAACCTTTTGTAGAACAGTTAGGGAATCCTTGGAATAGGACATAATAGGACAGAATCTTCAACTTCAGGTATTCATTGAATAACTGAAGGCATGGGCCCAAAAACATTTGTTCTCTCTTTCCTTATTTTACAGATGAGGAAACTGAGGGAGGTGTAAAAATCATAATAAAGATGTTTTAGCTGCATTATTTGTGAACCTTCTGTAATATGCAGTAGGTTTCACAGAATATTCAAATCATAATGTGACAGGTAAGGAAACAGAATATGAAAGGATTAGCTTATATTGGAGTGTTTTTAAGCTGTTATGTAGAAAGATCTTATTGAAAAATTGCTAACTGGGATTTGAATGCTTAAAATATTACATAGTATATAATAAAACTTTTGTCATGATTTTATAAAACTAATACCTTCCATCTTTTTTAAGATAGTTTTTACATATGGTGTATAATTCATGAAGAATCCCTTTCCAGAAAATGATCCTGTTGTTAAACTTTATTTTGTAGCTACCAAAGTGTAGACTATTAAACGACATAAAGAAGATATATTCCGAGAATGAGAGTGAAGGAAATGAGGATACAGGTAGACATAAAACTACAGTAAATAGAAATAAAACAGCACAAATGAAGAGTGTGAGTTTAAAAATTTTAGAGGAAATTAGAATTGGACAACAATGTGGGCCAGGTATTTTTGGGTGGCTCTAGGGAGGGAGAATGATTAGAATTTTAGAGAATTGTGAAAAGTAAAAAGAATTGACTTGGGGGTGTGATAAGGCATAGAGTAGCCAGAGAATGTTCTGGTAGTGAGTAGGTCAGTTTACTTTGATAATAGTGTTGGTGTAGAACAATAATTGTTGCTGTGCTCAAGAGGGATGTTGTAAATTGTGAGGGCATTTAATATTAAGTGAAATAGTTTGGACTTTTAGGCAGCCAAGGGCTTTTGAAATCTTTGAGAGGGGCTGACATGTACACAGTAGTGTTTTAAGCATGTGAAACTGTCAGTGTGGTACATTATGAACAGGAGCAGGAGACTGTTGGAAAAGACCTTTGTGAGATGATGTTGACCTATTTTAGGATAGTAACAGCGAGAAAGGATTAATGTGATAGTACAAAGAAATCACAACAGGACCTAGTTACTCTGTACATGTGGGAAGAGACCAGAATAAATTTGTGGTTTCTGGTATCTGGGAAAATTGGTGGAAATAGGAAGTTCTAGCATGAATGCTATTTTATCATGAAAAATGAGTTTGGTTTTAGCAAGTTTGAGATGAGGGAGACTTCTAATGATGTCCAGTTACAGAAGTGTAACTAGGACCCAGAGTTAGGGCTAGAGTTTGGGGAATTGATCCCTATAGTGTGAGAGTTAAGTCATGAGGGTGAATGAAATGTTACGAGTTTCAGAGATTGTAGAATAGTGTAGCCTGAAAAGATGGTGATATACAGAACTTAGCGGGCAGAGGAGAGGACTTGGTGAAGAGAACTTTGAAATGTAATGGTTGGAGATAGGGAAACCTATGAAATGAAAGCCAAGGGGGAAATAGTTTGTCCACAATAACGTTTATTCCCCGCCACCCCCATTGCCAATGTATAACTTTAATATAAGAGCTTGGAAACTAAAGAACAGTACAAATATTTTTAAAGTATTTACAGCCTCATTAACCAGAGAAAACTATTGTAAATGTTTTATTGTATGTCTTGAACTACTATATATTTCTAATGTGTCTGTGTATTTGTATATTTATATTGATACTCAAGACTTTATTTGTTCTTTGATACTGATAATTGGGATAAGTAAAATGATTCAAAAAGACTTCAGCTTGTGAATTCCATAGCTTATTTGCTGATTCAATTTTCTAAATATTTAATGTATGTAGAATTTATGTTTTATTTTCAAATGACTAATTTATAAAAGATTTCAACTCTAATACTCCACTTTTATTCTTCAGATGATTGCAAAAGGGAAAAATGCATCTGAACTCTTTCCTGCTGTTGTGAAGAATGTGGCCAGTAAAAATATTGAGGTATTGTTTTGATTCATAATTTTCATAATTCTTTCTGTTGTAAAAGAATCATATACTTTTTGTTACTTTGAAATGTGACATAAGATCCTTAAGTATCACTAGATTTCTTTTGCTCTAAGTAAAATGTTCATAGTCTTAAATAGAATAAACAGTATTTGGATTTTTGGATGGGGAATGTGAAAAATAAATTGAAATTAATTCACCTGGGTGAATGATGGTAACTTGTATATTCGTAGAAGCCAGTTGAGTTGGTGTTCTGCTCTCGGGACTTAATATTAGGATAGCACACATCCAGGGGCACCTGGGTTAGCGTCCATCTCTTGGTTTTGACTCAGGTCATGATCTCATGGTTAGTGAGTTTGAGCCTTGGGTCAGACACCATGCTGACAGTGCAGAACCTGCTTGGGGTTCTCCTCCCTTCTCTCTTTGTTCCTACCCCACTCATGCTCTCTCTCAAAATAAATAAATAAACTTAAAAAAAAAAAAAGCACATGTCCATTGAAATAGACCTAAGTTCATTCAGTAGTAGGATAGTGTTTGAACCCAAGTATTATCACTCCAAATCTAGGGCTCTTTTTGAAACATGGTACACCCTGCCTCTGTACAGTAGGAGGTGAGCAGAAGGCAGGATGTAGTGTGAGCCTTTGAGTGCTTGTCTCTGTGTAGGTTTACACGTGGTGTTTGAATCAGGAATTCAAAGCACTTTGAGGCCAAGGTAATGTTGGGTCAAATGGACTCGTGACTTTTGATAGAGTGCAAAAGAAAAATATGAGCTAATGTAGAAGCCATTGAGTAAGATGAGTAGGATGAAGAGTTCAGTGAAGGGGATGAGAGATTGATCTGAGCAAACGGCTTGTATTTCAAAACAATAGAAGGTAGGAATGAAGAGAATTAATGACCACATCTCTCATGGATTTCACTGTCAACTGATGTAGGTAGTGATTGGAGGATCATGTTTACTCAGTAGGAAGTAGTGATATATACATGAGAATGAAAATGCCAGCACACATGCTGCTTCTTTGCCTGTTGCCAACAGTTTGAGGAATATGCTTAGTTCTCTTTTTGAGTCTGGAAAGTTTGGTAGGAGTAGCGGTCTTCACTGAAGAATATTTTCAAGGTCTAAGTGTCATCAGAGCAGATGTTTTAGGTAGAGATAGGTAGATTATAAGAAATAGAAATTAAGGATGTAAGGGAGTTTTTCACTTTTAATCAACATTATAACCTTTCATATATACTTTGAAAACCTTATGACAGTAAATTTCCATTTTCTCCTTCCTACCTTTTCCTAAGTTATCATACATTTTACTTCTAAATAATGCTAAAATCGCCGAAAAATATATGGTTATTATTTTTGCTTTTTAAAAGTCATTTTTCTTTGAAATATAGTTAACATGCCATAAACTTTTAAAGTGGGCCATTCAGTGATTTACCAAATTGTACAACCATCACTGCCGTTTCCTTCTTCTGTATTTTTATCACCTCAAAAAGTAATCCTGCTTTCATCTGCAGTCACTCCTTGTGCCCCCAGCCCTAGGCAACTATGAATCTACTTTCTGTCTCTATGGATTTGCCTCTTTTGGGCATAAATGAAGTTGTACGGGGCGTGACTTTTGTATCTGGCTTCTTTCACTTAGCATAATGTTTTCGAAGTCCACCCATGTTGTAGTGTACATCAATACCTCATTTCTCTTTATTGCTGAATAATATTCCGTTGTATGGACATACTGAATTTTATGTATTCATTCACCAGTGACATTTCGGTTGTTTCCACTTTTTAGCTATCATGAATAGTACTAAACACTTTGTGCAAGTTTGTGTGTATACCTATGTATTCACTTCTCTCGTATGTACCTTGGAGTGATATTTCTGGTTACTGTGATATGGTTACTGTATGGTTTTTTGAGGACTTGCCAAACTCTTGCACAGCGCTGCATCATTTTACATTTCCATCGATACTGTATGTGAGTTATAATTTCTCCACATCCTCACCAATACTAATTTTTCTTTTTTGAAAAAAAATTACTGTCTCTTAGATTAGAGTTATCCTAAAGGGTATGAAGTGGAATCTCATTACTGCTTTTTGCAATTTGGATTCACATTTCTCTAATAAAAAACTGTTGATTGTCTCTTGGCCAGTTCTGCATCTTCTTTGAAAAAATGTCTGTTCAGATCTTTTTACCATTTTATAATTGGGTTTTCTTTCTGTTGTTTATTGTTAGAGTTCTTTATATATTCTGAATACTAGATTCTTATCTGTTGTCAAATTTGCAAATATTTTCTCCCATTCTGTGGATT
The DNA here is from genome assembly GCF_023721935.1 of Panthera uncia. Lineage (NCBI taxonomy): Eukaryota > Metazoa > Chordata > Mammalia > Carnivora > Felidae > Panthera > Panthera uncia. The sequence continues at coordinate 57,463,685 of NW_026057577.1, read as the reverse complement.
ATCTTTTCATTTTCTTGATTGTGTCCTTTGAAGCACAGACATTGTAAATTTTCATGAATTCGACTTCTATTTTTTCTTTGTTTCCTTATGCCTTGGGTGTCGTATCTAAGAAATGGATGCTTAATCCAAGGTCATGAAGATTTATATTTGTCTTTTTTCCTAACAGTTTGTAGATTTAACTTTTATATATAGGGCTGTGATCCATTTTGAGTCTCCATGCAATCACTGATCTGCTTTTGGTTACGAGTTTTGTCATTTTTAGCATTTCTTATAAATTAAACCGTACAGTATGATGTCTCTTGAGTTTTAGTCCTTATTTTTTAAATGTTTTATTTATTCATTCATTCATTCATTCATTCATTCATTCATATTTGAGAGAGAGAGAGAGGGAGGGAGGGGCAGAGGGAGAATCAGAATCTGAAGCAGGCTTCAGGCTCTCAGCTGTCAGCAAAGAACCTGGTGCAGGGCTTGAACCCGAACCTGGAGATCCTGACCTGAGCTGAAGTTGGATGCTTAATCGACTGAGCCACCCAGGTGCCCTGAATTTGACTCCTTTTACCTTCAAATCTGAGATTCATCTGTACTATTTCATGTATTCCCATTTTGTTCCTTTTTTGCTGTCATCTGATATTTTTACAATTTTCAAATTTACCTTTTGAAATACACCTGAATAAAATGCTGTATGTGGTCATGTATTTTAATTTTTAATTTTTCTTGTATTTTAATTTTCTTTAACTTTTTCTTTTCTAATTACCTAGGGATAGATAAGTTGCATTGTCTGGGAAATGTATATTTAATTTTTTTTTAAGTTTATTAATTTATTTTGAGAGGGAGAGAGTGCAAGAGCAAGGAGGGGAGCGGTACCCAGAGAGGGAGAGAGAGGATCTCAAGCAGGCCCTGTGTTGCTGGAACCCACGAACCGTGACATCATAACCTGAGCCAAAATCAAGAGCCAGATGTTCAACCAACTGAACCACCCAGGCGCCCCTGTATATTTAGTTTTTAGGAAATAGTGTCATAGAGTTTTCCCAAGTGGCTGTATCATTTGCATTCCCACCAGCAATTGTATGGGAGTTCCAGTTGGTTCACATCCCTTCCAACACTTGACCTTATTAGACTCTAACATTAGCCACTTTGGTAGCTGTATAATGGTATTTCATTGTGCATGTATTTGCATTTTCTTTCTTTTTTTTTTCCTTTAAATGTTCATTTATTTTTGAGAGGGGGGATGGGAGAGAGGGAAACAGAGGATCTAAAGCGGGTTCTTTGCTGACAATGCCCGATGTGGGTCTTGACCTCAACGGTGAGTTTATGACCTGATCTGAAGTCAGACACTTAACTGACTGAGCCACCCAGGAGCCCCTACATTTTCCTATATTTAGTGCCGTTGAACATCTTTTCATGATTTACTGGTTAGTCATATCTCTTCTAAAATGTCTGTTCATATCTTTTTTGTTTTATTATTAAAGTGTAAGAATTCTGGTTCTAGTCTTCTGTCAGATAGATGGTTATTTATTATTATTTATTTTCTCTTGGTCTGTGGCTTGCCTTTTTGTTTTCTTAATATCTTTTAAAAAACAAACATTTGATTTTGATAAAGTCCATTTTATCTTGTTTTTTTCTCAGTTGTACCTCATGGTTTTTGGTGACCTTTTTAAGAGATCTTTGTCTAACCTAATGTCAAAGATTTTTCCTGGTGTGTTCTAAAAGTTTAATAGTTGTAGCTATTATATTTAGGTCAATGATCCATGTTTGGATCCAGTGTCCATAGGTCTGTGATCCATAGGTTCGATGATTCACTGGGAGGACTCATAGGACTTAGGATATAGTCATACTCATAGCTATGATTTATTACAATGAAAGGTACATAATAAAATCAGGCCCTGAAAGAGGTGCTTGTGGTAAAGTCAAGAGAAAACCAGATGCAAGCTTCCAAGTATCTTTTCTCCAGTGATTTTCCCAGTGACAATCAATTCCTCCAGCATCAATTGTGACAAAAAGTGTGAGGTGTTGTCCACTAGGAGAGCTCATTAGTGATTCAGTGCCCAAGTCTTTTACTGGGGGGCTGTTCATGGAGGCATTAACTGCCTAGCATGTACCAAAATTCCAAACTCCCTTAAAAAAAAGCAAATGTTGAGCATAAACCATATGGTTTGTAAACCACCCATATCAGGGAATTGTGGGAATACCCCTAAAATTCAAGTTCCCAGATCCCAGTCAGTGCCAACTTTGAAAGCAGACTTTCTAAGGATAGCATTCTTTGGCCTGCTTTATTAACTTTTTCCTGCACAGCACATTTCAAATTAGACTTTGTGTGTGATGTGAGGTAAGTAAGGTTCAAGATTTATTTATTGATTTTTCTGGGTATTCATTTGTTCTGGTATCACTTTTTAAGAAGATTCTGTCTTTTCCCCCTTGAATTGCCTTGCTACTTCTGTGAAAAATTCTTGATCATATAAGTGCAAGTGTGTTTCTGGACTCTTTTCTTTTCCGTTGATCTATTTGCCATACCACACTGCCTTGTTCACTGGATAGTCACGTTGTAAGTCTTGAAGTCAGGTAGTGTAAGCACTCCAGCCTGGTTTTGTTTTTTTAACCTTTTTTTGGCTAGTCTGGGTCTTTTGTCTTTTTATGTAAGTGTTAAAATTAGCGTGTCAGTTTCCTCAAAAGCCTGTTAGGACTGATTTTGTTTGCATTGAATTTATAGATCAAATTTGGGGAAAATTGCTGTCTTTACCATATTAAGTCTTCCAGTCCACAAATGTGGTCTTCTATAATTTCCTTTTGCAGTATTTTATAGTTTTGGTATTCAAGTTTTGCATGTATTTTAAATTTGTTTTTTAGTAGTTTTGAAAGCTGTTTTATTTTTTTAAAGTTCATTTATTTTGAGGGGCACCTGGGTGGCTCAGTTGGTTGAGTGTCCAACTCTTGATTTTGGCCCAGGTCATGATCTCGTGGTTTGTGAGTTCCAGCCCCGCATCGGACTCTGTTGATGGTGCGGAGGCTGCTTGTGATTCTCTCTCTCTCCCCCCCACCACCTCTCTGCCCCTTTGGTGTGTGTGCCCTCTCTCTCTCTCAAAAGAAATAAACCTAAAAAATATATAAAATTTGTTTTTAAGTTTATTCATTTTGAGAGAGAGTGTGTGAGTGAGGGAGGAGTGGAGAGAGATGAAGGGGTGGGGGGAGAGAGAGAGAGAGAGAGAGAGAGAGAGAGAGAGAGAGAGAATTCTAAGCGGGCTCTACACTGTCAGTGCTGAGCCTGATACAGGGGGAGGGGGCCACTTGAACTCATGAACTGTGAGATCATGACCTGAGCCCAAATCAAGAGTTTGATGCTTAACCGACTGAGCCACCCAGGCACCCCTGAAGGCTATTTTAAACAACATTGTCTTTTTTATTTCATTTCCCAATTGGTTATTGCTAGCATAAAGAATTGATTTTTGTATATTGATCTTGTGTTGTGTCTTTGCTAAATTCACTTATTAGCTCTGATAGCTATTTTATAGATTTCTTAGGCTTTGTTACATAAAGGGTCATATCATGTACAAATGTAATTTTACTTTTCTGTTCTTTTTTCTTCTTGTCATATTACATTGAGTACACTGTACATTACAGTATTGAATAAAAGTGATGAGAATAGTTATCTTTGCCTTGTTTCTCATGTAGAAAGCACTGTGCCTTTTTATCTTTGAATATGATATTAGCTATAGGTTTTTTTTGCAGCTGTCTGTAATCATGTTGAGGAAGTTCTTTCTATCCATAGTTTGCTGAAAGTTTTTATAGCAAATGAGTTTTGAATTTTTCCAAGTGCTTTTTCTGTAACTTTTGACATTATATGATTTTTCTCTATTCTCTTGATAGTGGTAAATGACTAGGATTGATTTTTCACTAGTTAAACCTTTTTATTCCTGGGGTAGGTCCCTCATGGTCGTCTTATGTTAAATCTTTATATTGTTAGAATTGGTTTGCCATCTTTTTATTAAGGAGTTTTGCGTCTATATGTTACTGCGTCTATATGTATTTTACTTGCAGTGGCTTTTGTTTTGATATCAGGGTAATCAGGTTAATACTGGCTTTGTAAAATGAGTTGGGATGTATTTCTCCTTTGCTGTCTCAAAGAGTATGTGTAGAATTATTTTATCCTAATACGGTATTATTTTATCCTTAGTGTGAAGTCAAGTGTGCTTGGAGTTTATTTTATAGGAAGGTTTTAAATTATGAGTTCAAATTGTTTATTTGGTATAAACCACTGTGGGAAATAGTTAAAACTCGGCAGACTTGGGTTGCTCAAACCCCGTACATTCCCCCAAAAGATACATTTTCATGACTGCTCGTTGTCTGGCTTGGTCAAACTGAGCAGTTGGACTGTTCTGATAAAAGTGTTTTATCACTTTTTGGTAAACACCTGCTTTTTCTTTTCCTGTTCTGGAGCTTTAGTTACTGATCTCCTACGTAGTGATGACAATATGTGTAGTTGTACAGGATCTACATGACTGATCCCTAATAAATACTTTGGATAGTCTTTGTCAAGTTTCCCTGGTTGGTGGCATTTTGTACATGTTGTCATACATTGTTGCTGAAGGAATTAAGCAGGTCTTATGTGACTCCACTGTTAGGATTCTTGGAAGCTAGTGCCTGGTGTCCTCTGGACTTCACCCCATGTACCTTTTCCTTCTGCTGATCTTACTATGTATTCCTTTGCTGTAATGAATCATAACCCTGAGTATGACAACTTCTCTGAGTGCTATAAACCCTTCTAGCCAGTCATCCAACCTGAAGATGGTCTTGGTGGATCGCCAACACAGGGCTATTTAGCTTTTCTCTTTCTTCTTGGATCTCTGTTAGTAATTTGTCAGTCAAGAAATTTATCCATTTCATCCGGGTTGTCAGTTTAGTAACATGAAATTGTTAAAAATATTCCCTTAGTATTTTTTTAATGTCTGTACCTTCTGCGGTGGTATTTATTCTTCCTGATAATTGGTGGTTTTTGTCTTCTCTTTTTCTTGATCAAATTAGAGGCTTATCAATTGTATTGACCTTTTGAAAAACAGCTTTTAGTTTTATCCATTTACTTTTTTCTGTTTTGTATGTCATTGATTTTTTTAAATGATTATTGACTTTTGTATTTATCTTTTATACTTCAGATTTATACATAATTTGGGGTTCCTTTTTAATATTAAAAATTAATTTACCGACAATTATTTTGTCAGTCTTTGAACATGAACATGGTTTTGTTTTTCTTGAAGTGGGAAAAAACACAAAAACTGAAATATATGAATGTCCTTTACCTGTATAAAATTCACCTAAGAAAGCTGACTTTTTTCCTCTTGAAAACAAAAATAAACAGGACAGTTCTAACAGTATTGAGCTGCTCGAACATCTAGAGAATGTCAAAATAGCTAATTATTTTTAACATGCTTCCTTTTAAAAACGAAGGGGATAAATCTCTATGTTACTTAGTGGTCATTTAGAAAATGGAAGCATTATTTACATGTAAAAAAAAGTCTAAATGGTTTTATTATTTTGAAATTGGGACCTGAATTTGCAAAAGACATAGTTAAGGTGGGGTTCTTTTTTTAATATCTTGAGTTGGAAACGCAGATCAAAACTTTTGGTTAATATAAAATACTATGTATTTTCTTCTAAACATTGTTTCATTTGCATTTTTCAAATTAAATTTTATAGATTTTCATTGTTGTTTAGTTACAAATATTTTTACTTTATGATTTCTTTATTGACTCACGGATTATTTAGAAGTATGTTGTTTAATTTCCTCATTTTGGGGATGGAAGGGTTATCTGAATGATCTTACTATTAATTGCTTTGTAACATTCTTCCATTTTAGTCCTAAAGCATATTTAGTTTTATTTCATTCTTAAAATTTATGAGAACTTGTTTATAGATCATCATAATTTATTTTGGTGTGCATACCATGTACAGTTGGTGTAGAGAATGTGTATTCTGCTATTGTTGGATAATGTGTGTTGTTAGTGTTTAGATTTTTAAAATTATTTTTACTGACCTGTTGTCTAGTGTTCCACTGATTGCTGGGAGGGGGCTTTTAAATCTCCCAGTCATGATTCTGAAATTGTTCATTTCTCCCTTTAATTTAGTCATTTTCTTGCATAAATTTTAAAGCACTCCCATCACGCCTCACTCTGCGTGTCTTCGTAATGACTTGACCCTTTTACCCTAAAATAGGTCCTTCTTTATCCCTGGTGACACTTTTTGTCTTAAAGTCTATTTGATTTGTTATTCATGTTGCCACTCCAGCCTTCTCATCCTTTGTCCAGTATATGTTTTTTCCAACTATGTGCTTTTAGCCTGTCTCTGTCTTTGAATGTCCTGTGCATCTCTTATTGCCAGAACATAGTTCCATCTTTTCCCCATCCATTTTGTCAAACTGTGCCTTTGAATTGGATTGTTTATTATTTTAACACTTGATGTAATTATTGGTATGTTTGGATTTGAGTGTACTATTATACTATTTATTTTCTATTTGTCTTTTTTGTTTTTTTTCCTTTCTTCCCTTTGGTTTGGAGGAAATCCCATTTAAAATTTTCTTGTTTTTATTTTTAACCTGTTTACCTTTGCACTTTTTTTCAAATTGTTGACTGTATTTATTTTTATTTTTGAAAGTTTATTTATTTATTTTAAGAGACAGAGTGAGAGAGAGAGAGCTTGTGAGGGGCAAAGAGAGAGGAGGGGAGAGGATCCCAAGCAGGGCTCTGCACCTTCAGCCAAGAACCGTGAGATCCTGACCTGAGCCGAAATCAAGAGTTGTACACTTAACCGATTGAGCCACCCAGGCGACTCTACTGTATTCATTTGTAGCTTTTTGCAGTCAGTCTTATTTAATACTGTATCTCTTCACTTAAAATATAGAAATCTTGCAACCGTATACATCCATATTCCTTCTGTCCTTTGTTTAGCTTTATTTGTGTCAGATTAAAAACGTCGCAAGACAGTGCAATTTTTGCTTTAAATTTTCATGATTTATAAAGAAATTAAGAGAAGAAAACAGAAAAAAGTGTCACTTATTTCCAGCGTTCTCTTTGTATTGTAAAGATCCACATTTCTATCAGTATCATTATCTTCCTGCCTTAAAATCTTGCATTGGCTTTTGCTGTGGTGCAGATCTGCTGCTGCTGAAATCTCTTTTCTGAAAGTGTTTCCATTTTACCTCTGTTCCTAAAGGATCCTTGCACTGGTCATAGAATTCTGGGTTATATGGGTTGTTGTTGTTGTTGTTGTTGTTGTTTTTCTTTTTAGCACTCTAAAGATGCTTTAAAGATCCTCTGATTCGTTATGCAGTATCCCTGTTAACTGGGTAATTGATACCACTTATGTAATTTGTCATTTTTCTCATGATGCTTTCATGTTTTGCTTTTCATCTTTAACTCTGAGTTGTCTTGGTTTGAGCTTCTTTGTGTTCATTTGGCCTGGTGTTTATTGTATGTCTTATATCTGTGAATTACTGCCTTTGATCAAAATTAGGGAAATTTTGGTGATTACTTCTCTTCTTTTTTAGTTTCAGTGTACAATATAATAATTCAACACTTGCATGCATTACCGTGTGGTCACCATGACCAATGCATTCCTCAATCCCCATCACCTATTTAATCCATTCCCCCAACCACTTCCTCTGTGGTAACCACCAGTTCTCTATAATTAAGAGTCTGTGTCTTGTCTCTCTCTGTCTCTTATCTTTTGTTTTGTTTCTTAAATTCCCTATATGAGTGAAATCATAGAATATTTGTCTTTCTCTGACTGATTTATTTCACTTAGCATTATACTCTGTAGCTCCTCCCATGTCACTGCAAATGGCAAGATTTCATTCTTTTTTTTTTTAAAGAGTTCTGAATTTTGTTTCTGACTTGTTTTTCTTTTTAATTTTTTTAAATGTTTATTTGAGAGAGACAGAGTGTGAGCAGGGGAGGGGAGGCAGAGAGAGAGAGAGAGAGAGAGAGAGAGAGAGAGAATCTGAAGAGGCTCCAGGCTCTGAGCTGTCAGTACAGAGCTGGACACGGGGCTTGAACTCACAAGCCGTGAGATCGTGACATGAGCCGAAGTCGGACGTTCAACCAACTGAGCCACCCAGGTGCCCCAAGATTTCATTCTTTTTGTTGGCTAATCCACTGTGTGTGTGTGTGTGTGTGTACGCGTACCACGTCTTCTTTCTTCATTTGTCAATTGATGGACACTAGGGCTGCTTCCATATCTTGACTATTGTAAGTAATGCTGCTATAAACATAAGAGTGGCCATTATTTCTTCATGTAATATTTTGCTCCATTCTCTTCTCTTTCTTGTATTGTTGTAAACAACAACATGTACATTGTTTGAAGTGCGTGAAGCTTTGTTGGTTTTCTTATATCTCTTTGTGTGCTTCCCACTGGATTTTTATTCACCTTTTTTCAGGTTCACTTACTCATTCTTCTGGCATCTCCATTTGATTGTTGAGTACATTCAGTGAACATTTTTTCATTTTAGAATTTCACCTTGGTTCTTTCTTTTTCTTTGCTGAGATATGCTTTATTCTTCTCTAATTGAGAGCACATTTTCTTTTACTTCATTAAGAATATGTGTAATAGCAGGCTCTAAAATTGTCTGCTAGTTCCAATACCTTGTTTATCTCAAACTTACTTTTGGTTGATTTTCTTGTGTGTGTGTGTGTGTGTGTGTGCGTGCATGTGTGTGTGTGTGTGTGTGTGTGTGTGTATGTATACATATATATTTTTATATATGCGTGTATGTATGTATTCCATTTCTTGAGTTTCTCTTACATTGGGCAATTTTGAGTTCTGTTCTTGCCATTACATTATCATGGAGATTCTGTATTCTTTTATTTTTACATCACAGGTGGTATTTTGAAGGTGCTTACCTTGACAAGTTCGAATTGTAAATTCTATTTCTTAAGCAGCAGCTTCAGTCAGTCTCATGTCATATTTTTTGTCTTCTGCTGAACTACTTTGAGTCTATTCTCTGCTTGCATGGTTCAGGAGTTAGTCAGAGATGTGGGTAGAGACTATTTGAGGAGCCCACCTCCAGCCCTTTCCCTTCTGGGATTCCCCTACTTTCTTCAGTGGCCATGATTTTTGTAGGTTCAATATTTTGGCACCTTTGGCCAGAGACCGTGGTTTGTCCATCAGTGCCTCCACTTGCACTTCATCCAGTATTCGCTTGGCCTCATCAGAAAGCCAAGGGAATGGGGAATTTACTCTCTCTCTTGTCACCTTTGAGTATATACTCCTAACCACACTCTGCTGCTGTTTCACCACCAGGGGCCACAGTGCTTTTGTAATATGTCCTTTTTTTTTTTTTTTTTTAAAGTTTTCTGTGGGAGATTATTCTGGTACAATTTTATTCCAAAATTACCAGTTTACTTATCTATTAAAGAGTTTTAAAAATGAGCTGTCTCAAAGGAGATCCTATGAAGCCAAGAGGCAAAATGTCATCCTACGTATTCTTTGTGCAAAGTTACCGAGAGGAGTGCAAGAAACAGCACCCAGTTGCTGCAGGCAGCTTCTCAGAGTTTTCCAAGAAGTGCTCAGAGAGATGGTAGGCCACGTCTGCTAAAGAGAAAGGAAAGTTTGAAGACATGGCAAAGGCAGAAACGTCCCGTTATGGAAGAGAAATGAAAACTGATATCCCTCCTAAAAGAAGTTCAAGGATGCCGGTGCACCCAAGAGGCCTCCTTCGGCCTTTTTCTTGTTTTGTTCTGATAATCGCCCAGAAATCAAAGGAGAACATTGCAAACATCCCAGCCTGTCCATTGGTGATGTTGCAGGGAAACTGGGAGAGATGTGGACTAACACTGCTGCAGATGACAAGAAGGCTGCTAATAAGCTGATGAAAAAATATGAAAAGGATATTGCTGCACACTGAGTTAAAGGAAAGCCTGAGAAAGCAAAAACAAGAGTCGTCAAGGCTAAGAAAAACAAGGAAGAGAAGGAAGATGAGGAAGATGAAGAGGATGAGGAAGAGGAGGGAGATGAAGAAGATGGTGAAGATGAATATGTTGGTTCTAGCGCAGTTTTTTTTTTTTTTTTTTTTTTGTCTGTAAAGCATTTAAACCCCTTTATACAACTCACTCCTTTTAAAGAAAAAAACTGAAATGTAAGGCTGTGTAAGATTTGCTTTTAAACTGTACAGTGTCGGGGCGCCTGGGTGGCTCAGTCAGTTAAGCGTCCGACTTCAGCTCAGGTCACGATCTCGCGGTCCGCTAGTTCGAGCCCCGCGTCGGGCTCTGGGCTGATGGCTCAGAGCCTGGAGCCTGCTTCCGATTCTGTGTCTCCCTCACTCTCTGCCCCTCCCCCGTTCATGCTCTGTCTCTCTCTGTCTCAAAAATAAACAAACGTTAAAAAAAAAAATTAAAAAAAAAAAACTGTACAGTGTCGTTTTTTGTATAGTGAACACACTACCGAATGTGTCTTTAGATAGTCCTGTCCTGGTGGTGTTTTCAGTAGCCACCAGCCTTATATGGTACAGTATAGGGGTTGTAAATTGGTGTGGACATTTAAAGCAGGCCCTTGTTAGTGCACAGCATAAATTAATTTTATACGGGGATAGTTGTTTTTCATCTTCATTTGTCTGTGATGCAGCTTATACGAAATAATTGTTTTGTTAACTGAATACCACCCTGTAATTGCAAAAAAAAAAAAGTTGCAGCTATTTTGTTGACATTCTGAATGCTCCTAAGTAAATACAAATTTTTTTAATTAAAAATAAAAAATAAAAATGAGCTGCCTCTCCTCCCCCAAAGTCTTTCATGTGTTCTCTCATATTTACCATTTATGGCCCTCTTCATTACTTTGTATAGGCCCAAATATCCTATTTGGTATTGTTTTCCTTATGACTAGAGGACTTTCTTTAACATCTCTTTTGTTTTGCTGGTAATGAATTCTTTCCGCTTTTGTTTTAAAAAGTCTTTATTTTGCTTACAATTTGAAAATATTTTTGCCTAGCAAAATTTACAGTTCTAGGTTTACAGTCTTTTTTGTTCAGTATTTAAAAAGTATTTCAGGGTGCTTGGGTGGCTCAGTCAGTTATGGTGTCCGACTTTAGCTCAGTTCATGATCTCACGGTTTGTGGTTCGAGCCCTGCATCAGGCTCTGTGCTGACAGCTCGGAGCCTGGAGCCTGCTTTGGATTCTCTCTCTCTCTGACTCTCTCTCTGTCTCTGTCTCTGTCTCTCTCTCTCTCTCTCTCTCTGTTTCTCTCTATGTTACTCCCCTGTTTGCTCTCTGTCTCTCTCAAAAATAAATAAACATTAAAAAAATATTTCATTGTTTTCTGTCCTGCAAGTTTACTGTCATTGTTAATCTCTGTTTCATTGTGTACAATGTGTCTTTCTTATCTCTTCTTGGTTTTGAGATTTTCTCTCTAGCACTGGTTTTCAGTTTTATTGTGATATGCCTTGACGTATTTTTTTTCATGTTTATTCTGCTTCAGGTTTGTTGAGCATCGTATATTTGTGGGCTTATAGTTTTCTTAAAATTTCAGCCATTAGTTTATCACAAATATATTTTCTCTCTTCTCTCTCCTTTTGGCATTTCTGGTACACATACAGACTAATTGATGTTGTCCTACTGGTCACTGATAATATCGTCAGTTTTTTCCCAGTCTTTTCTCTCTGTGCTTCATTTTGATAGTTTTTATTGCTGTATACTTAACTGACCTTACCTTTTGTTGTGTCTAACTTGTTCATCTCTTCCAGTGTATTTATCAAATCAGCTGTCACATTTTTCATCTCTAGATGTTTCATTGGATCACTGTTATATCTTGTGATTCTCTCCTCAACATAGGCATATTTTTGTCTGTCTTCTTGGGCATATGGAGCATATTTATAATAGTTACTGTAAAGCCCTTCTCCTTTTTTTTTTTTTTTTTTAAGATTTTACTTTTAAGTAAACTCTCCACCCAATATGGGGCTCAAGGTTATGATCCCAAGATCAAGAGTCACATGCTCTACTGACTGAGCCAGCCAGGCACCTCTCTGCTACTTCTATCCTTTCTATCACTTGAGTCTTTTTCTTTCTTTCTTTTTCTTTTTTTTTTTAACGTTTATTTATTTTTGAGACAGAGAGAGACAGAGCATGAACGGGGGAGGGTCAGCGAGAGAGGGAGACACAGAATCTGAAACAGGCTCCAGGCTCTGAGCTGTCAGCACAGAGCCCGACGCGGGGCTCGAACTCACGGACCGCGAGATCGTGACCTGAGCTGAAGTCGGCCGCTTAACCGACTGAGCCACCCAGGCTCCCCTTGAGTCTTTTTCTATAGATTGATTTTTCTCATGGTTATGATTCATATTTTCCTAATTTTTTAATTAATTGGATGCTAAACATTGTGAAATTTATGTGGCTGGTTGGTGGATTTTGTTGTATTCCTTTTAATTGTGTTGGCTTTTTTTTGTTTGTGGCACACAGTTGTGTGGAATTATTTGATTCTTTCAAAGCATACATTTAAGCTTTATTAGGGAGCTCAGAAATATTTTTAGTTAAATTAATTTAATCCCACTCCTAAAGTGATGCCTTCTTGGGATTCTACTCAGCAGTCCGTGTATTTATGAGACATTTTCTCTGGCTGGTAGGAGCATGAACTATTCCTAGTTCTTTGTGATCTTTAAGATATCTTATGCGTACTTTTTTCTTGTATTTGTTTTTGGTGTTGATTGATTGATTGATTGATTGATTGCTCTGGCCTCAGGTAGTTTTATGTCACTCTTTCTTGTGCATGTCAGGGCTTCGTTTAAGACTTGATGGTGGTCCTCTGTAGTGTGTGTGTGCTCTCTCCCTCTCACTGTCTCTGTGAAGTTTCCTCCTGTTTGTTTTTTTGCTCTGCAAATTTGAGCAACCTTGGCCTCTGAACTTTTGTCTCTTGTCTCCTCAGCACAGTGAATCTTCTGAATTCTGTTTGAGTTGCCCCCCTGTGCTGGTAGACTTATGCTTAGTGATAGTACTCAGCTTGACTTTTCCCTCTCTCTGGGTTCACAGTTCTGTACTACTTGTTGTCCAACATAGGAAACTATTGTTACATTTCCTGCCCCTGATATTCTATTTGGTTAAGGCAGGAGGGTAAATCAGGTCTCTCAGTTATTATTAAATTACAGCTTAATCAAAATCTGTAACTGTTTCTAAAGCCTTAAAAATACATGGAATGTTATTGATCAATGAAACATTAGGTTCAGCTTTCCCTACTTTCTGTGTGGAATTTTCAACTTATAAGTGGTGACATACTTGAAAATTTTCGTCATCTTTTCCAGTCTCTGTATCAGACTTCTATAGCAGTATCTTCTAGTGCTTTACAGCCAGAATGTACTGAGTGAGCTATGTACCATTAGCAACTTTATAGTCAGTGCTTAAGTATTTTTAGTTGTAAAAACGAGGCATTTTTTTTTTTAAAGGAAACAATTGCTTAGGTACAGGAAAGAATAAGAGTGAATAAAATAATCATGATGAGAATGATGAATTTTTTAAGTAGAGCAATAGGAGTAGCTAGGTCACACTTCATTTGTATATAATACAAATACAAGATTGATGTGAAGTGGACTCTTAGATATTATTTTAACACTATGACAATGAATTGGTGTTACTATGTCTCTAATATAAAGTATACTAGTAGTTTAAATAGTTTTTTCTCGTATAAGGTAAGTTAGTTTAAATAATCTTGCATTTACATATTCAAGATCTGGAAAAATAAAGCGAAGTATATTTTATACATTTCTAGAGTACACATTTACATATATAAAAATAATTATTTTTCCTTCACCATTTTAACATTATTAGAAAATATTATAGGGTTTTAAACATATATACTTCAAACCCATTTTTAGAAACTTATTCAAGAATACATAAATTTTTATTAGATAATAAATACATTGTATATTTGGAATAGGTGAATTTTGCTACCAAAATGATTAGCCATCATAAAATCAATTTGACTGACTCGGGTAAATTAAAATCAAAACACTTAATTTAATATTGGACTTAAATTAACTTGATAAACCATTCTTTCTAAGAGTCCAATTAATAGGAGAAATGTAGGCTATATGTATGTAATCTAGTATTTGCAAATTTGACTTGTCATTAATTTAAGAGATATTTATTAAACAATATTTGTATGCTTGTTACTATATAATTCTGAATTGATAATATCCAGAGTTAAACTCTCTTTGATATATTATGGTCATGCTATCTGAGCTTCTAATTTGATGTAGTTTTATGGCTTCTGATGTAAGTGCAGGTATCTGAAAAAAATTGAGATTTGACTTAGAAAAATTGTGAGATATAGGTAGAGCTGTTATCTTAGTGTTTTAGGACTAGAGTCTCTAGAGAAAGCATTAAAAGATGCTTTCTGTGCGAGGTTGTTAGTACCTTACATATATCAACTCATTTTATCGTCACAAATAACTCTGTGAGGTTGATTCTGTCATTTCCCATATTTTACATATGAGGACAAGGTAACAGAGAGGTTAAATTATCAGATCAAGGTCATATTTCACAGTCAGAATCCAAAGCCAGGTGGCTTGGCTTCAGAACCCATCTTAGACCATTCCCCTTTTTAGAGCCATCCTTCCTGCTTGATGCTTTCTTCCTCCTCCTCTCCCTTAGTGACTTTGGCCCCTTATCAACATCTGGTATTAGCTATCCTTTGGGAGGTATCTGGCATCGATATAACTATTCTTGTGACTTAGAGATGGGTAGAAATAAGGAAGTCCTTAGAAATTGGTAGTAAATTAACTAGTTCCCCCTGGACTTCTAGTCTTCTTGTAAACAGAAAATTCTGTGTTATTTATTGTTTATCCAAAACTGTACTGTTCAGGTGGTTATAATAGTAGAACTTTCCTGTTTGTTCATCTCTTCCCTTTACACTCAGATTCTCATATACTGCGTAATGTTCTGCAACAAAAATGTCCCTGTAAACGTAATTATTGATGTATTTGTTTGGGTTTCTTTTGTTCTTGAATTATGTTGTTTTTTGAAACATGCTTAATCCTCTAATATGAGAAAACTGACATAAGCTTCTTAAAATTTATGTTTAGAGAATTGACTGATGTTTCATTGCTATCAAGTGCAAAATTTCATTTTATAAGTACATGCTGCCTTAGACACACAGTTAAGCTGTACGTCATCTTCCATTTGATGTCAAATGATACCAAAAGTTACCTAGTAAGCAATCAGTGGTTATAGTACAAAAATAATCAAAGGTTTAGTCAATAACTCATGAAGTTTGATGTACTAGTATTGATAAACTAATTAAACAGATCTGCCTGTGTTCTGCCAGCCTACTGGGGCTCTGCTATGATTAGCTTTACAGCAAGGAGTGTTGTAACATTGAATGGAGGTAACTGATCAGAGAATGGTGTAGTCACGGAGCTTTAAGTACTCCCATTTCTGGTCACAGAATGGTTTCAGGGAAGCTAGGCTTTCTCTGCACACCTGCAGCCAGTCAGTGCACAGGCCTCTTGTGGTCAATATTGATTGATTCTTATAACAGAACTAGAACAAATTTGGTGTTTTGCAACCTTCTGTGATTTAATATTGTTATGCTTTTTGCTATAACAGGCACAAAAGTCCATCTCCAATAGTCAGTAATTACAGCAATGCCTGCTAGCTCAGCTGTGGTTCTGAATGTTTCAGTGTTGCCAATATAAACCCCTGGATATATTCTGGAGTTCATAATTCAGCTTTAAAAGTTGGCTGTGCAGTTACTTCGTAAATAAAGGTGTTGCTGAGAAATAAATCACAGGAAGATGAGGGGATGGGTGGACTCTAACCTATTTCTTCCAAAACTTTCCAGAGAACTGGAGACTGGGTCTGAATATAATTAATTATGAAGAAAGAACATTTTAAATGATAAATTTTTAAAAATCCCACAAGTTAGGGGTGCCTGGGTGGCTTAGTCGGTTGAACGTCTGACTCTTGATTTTGGCTCAGGTCATGGTCCCAGGGTCATGGGATTGAGTCCCGTGTCGGGCTCTCTGCTGGGCGTGGAACCTGCTTGAGATTCTATCTCTTTCTCTTTCTCTCTCTTTCTCTTTCTCTTTCTCTCTCTCTCTCTCACCTTTTCTCCCCTTCCCCGTCTGCCCCTCTCTCCCGCTTATGCTCTTGTGCTCTCTTTCAAAGCAAAACAATAATTTACAAGTTAAAGACTTTTGGAGACAATCTTCTTAATTTGCATCATTTCCTCACAGTATGTTGGTGTTTTATCTAGGAATCTATTTGGTGAATTATAACCATTGGTGGAAGTTAGATTCCTGATATAGCAATCTAATGAGAACAGTCTTAAATTTTTTCAGTATACCACTGGGCTGTGATGTTTCATTCAGCTAATTATTGAGCTCTTACTACATGCCAGCCATTATGATAGGTTCTGCGAATATACAGGTGAATAGGAATGGTTCCTGCATTAAGTAGCCCCATGTTCATCCTAAGATGGATTTGGGAAGTATCTTACATGTGTCTGTGTGTTGATTTGGTATATTGAAAATGCTACAAATCAGTCAACTAGGAAGTGTTTATTGCTTTTTGGCATTGTTGTAATCTTAGGAACTTAATAAATACCTGGTTGCAAAGAAAGGAATTTTGGGGCAGATTATGGACTGCATTGGGCACTGAGTTTTAATTTTTTAAGGGTTTTAGTTTTGTTTTTAGGACTTTGTCGATCCATTCACCACTGAAGAGTATTAGGAGATAATTTTTTTGTTACTTTCATCTATAACCCTGTCTATATAGTATAGAAAAATGGATTGGTATCAACTTAAAATGGTGTGTTTAGCACCATTTCTTTTTAAAAGAGAAAAACCCCACCAGGATATTTACTCAGATATGGCTTAATGTAGTCAGTGTACCTTTAGAAAATGTATATTTTTATTTTTAAGATTTAGTTGTGTCAGTGGAAGCACCTTACATGGAACGTAGCCTTAACTTGTTTGTTCTACTTAAACTTCATTTGTAGTTTGGGGTTCTACACTGAAAGAAATATAGACAAATTGGAGTGAGTTCAGAAGAAAGCAAACAGGATAGTGAAGGAACTCAAAACTACGCTGTGTTGGGGTGCCTGGCTGGCTTAGTTGGTAGAGCACACGACTCTTGATCTTGGGGTTGTAAGTGCAAGCCCCACGTTGGGCCTGGCGCTTACTTAAAACAAAACTATGTTGTGTCAAAGGAAAGTGGAGTATGAAGGAAGTAGTTGTCTTTAAAGAAGTTCATATTGGTTAGTATGACATAAAATATGGCCTGGTGTAGCACTCTTTTTCCTTTCTAGCATCAATTCCAGCAATTTCCAGTTACTTCCCCTCATTTCCTGTGCTCTTTGAACATTCCATAAACTTTTAGGTCTGTACTCTGCTGATGCATAAAAAAACTACTCAGGCAGTGGTATCTGAAGATATTTCAGAAGGAAGATTTTAGTGTATGAGCTGTGTCAGAAGGAAGCAGTTGATGAATTTCGACTCACATTTTAATTTTTATTTAATTTTTCTGTTCATCATAATGCTGTTTTAGACTTAACTGATTAAATTGCCATTTAGAACAGTTGTCAGATACTCCCAGTCTTATGGAGTTTTTATCACATTAAATTAGTATTGTCATACCTTATTCTTACTGAGCTGAAAATATCATGTAATATATATTGGAATGTGAATGTGAATATTACCATACAATCAGAGTTGCGGCTCCAACACCTTTTCATGAGGAGACATAAGTTCATATATATACCATGTAGCTGGAGGATAGAATCCAAGTTCTTTCTAGTATTTTTATCCTTCATTTTGAAAATACTTTTATAATTCAGTTATATTTTAATATAACATTTAAAGAATGTTCTTTTTCTTTTTTAAGTTTATTTTTCTTTATTTTGAGAGAGAGAGAGAGAGTGAGCCAGTGAGGGACAGACAGAGAAGGAGACAGAATCTCAAGCAGGCTTTGTGAGGTCAGCGCAGAACCCAACACGGGGCTCGATTCCATGAACTCTGAGATCATGACCTGAGCCAAAATCAAGAGTCAGACACTCAACCAACTGAGCCACCCAGGCGCCCCTTAATATTCTTGTCTGAGTTTTGCTCAGGGATTTTTTTTATTCCCTTTGAGAGAAAGTGTTACCCGACAGAGAACTGGTTCTGAACTCAGGTTCAGCTGCTCACTGCTTGAAAATCAGTAGAAGGGCAAGTGATGGTGGGAAAGGAAATGTCACTTTATTCAGGAAGCCAGCAGCCTGGGAAGATGGTGGACTCATGCCCCAGAGACCATCTTTCCTGTCCAGGCAAAGCGAGAAGTTTTCAAAGGGGAAGGTTTTAAGTGGGGCTTTGGGGGTTGGGGGTAGGCTGTCTGCAGGAGGAGGCGGTGCCTGGGGGAATGGCGTATGTCGACAGGACCCCGAACAGACCTGCTGGCATCAAATATGGTCAGGACTTCTCTTTTGGGAAAGCCTGGTCCTTCTCTCCTTAAGGCTGGTGGTCTGCAGATCTCGAGAAGAGTAGGTTAGTTCATCTCAGGACCAAAGGGACTTAGGTCAGCAAGCAAGGAGTATATAAGCTTGAAGTAAGTTAACCCTCAAGACTTTTTGGAATGTTGTTACAGAACAATGTGTTGCTGTTATAGATTGGATTATCAAAATGCTTATTTCACAAGTTTTTTCTGTTGCCATTCCTCATGCTACAGTATATTATCTTTATATCACAATATAAGCTATGACCAGGTTCAGTTATTTTATTTCACAAAAATTGAGAATGGATTTGGTATACAAAATAATGAATTTTTAATTTTCAGTCTGGCTAGGATTACGTGATTTTTTTCTTTTCTTTTTTTTTTTTTTAACAGATCAAGAAGTTAGTGTATGTTTACCTGGTCCGGTATGCTGAAGAACAGCAGGATCTGGCACTCTTGTCCATAAGTACTTTTCAGCGAGCTCTGAAGGTAAATAGTAGAGTGAGCCAGCAAATAGCTACAAGATTTGTGCAAAGCTGAAGGTGTGTTATTTAAAGAAGTGGACCAGTAATCTACTAAATGGCGCAGTATTGCTTTGAAAGACTTGAAAGGCCTCTCACATTGCCTATTCAGTGTCCTCAGAAAATAATATGTATATAACCAACTAGATCTTTCTCTCTGTTTCATTTTCTACATGTTCCTTTATGTTCTTTGTAATCCTTATCAGGCACCCAAGAACTCTTCATCACTATACCTAATTGTTGAAAGTGTGCAATGAGGGGATGTGACTTTTTTTTAAGTTTATTTATTTTTGACACAGAGAGAGACAGAGCATGAATGGGGGAGGGTCAGCGAGAGAGGGAGACACAGAATCTGAAGCAGGCTCCAGGCTCTGAGCCATCATCCCAGAGCCCGACGCGGGGCTCGAACTCACGGACCGTGAGATCGTGACCTGAGCTGAAGTTGGATACTTAACCGACTGAGCCACCCAGGCGCCCCGGGATGTGACTTTTTTTTTTTTTTTTTCAGTATATGAAATTTATTGTCAAATTGGTTTCCATACAACACCCAGTGGTCATCCCAAAAGGTGCCCTCCTCAATACCCATCACCCACCCTCCCCTCCCTCCCACCCCCCATCAACCCTCAGTGGGGATGTGACTTTTTAAAGAGAAAATTTATAGCCTGCAGCGTTGTGTCATTGTGAAACTCTAAAAACCCAACATGTTTAGTAATGAATGATTAACTAGAATTATAACCATTACTTTTCTTGTTCAAAGAAATAAACATTTAGTTAACTCTTTTTCCTTATCCAGTGTTCGTATACTGGTTCTTTAAATAGTTTGTGTGTGTGTGTGTGTGTGTGTGTGTGTGTGTGTGTGTGTGTTGTTACATTGAATCCTGTAAGCACCTGTTAGCTGTGTCATAGAGATATCTTTGAAGTATTAAACTTGAGATTTTGATGCATATTTTTGCACCCTTTCTAGGACCCAAATCAACTAATCCGTGCAAGTGCTTTGAGAGTTCTGTCAAGTATTAGAGTACCAATTATTGTACCTATTATGATGCTTGCTATTAAGGAGGCTTCTGCTGATTTATCACCATATGTTAGGAAGAATGCAGCCCATGCAATACAGAAATTGTACAGGTAGGTACTTTGTTAATAATACCAAAAATGTTATATGGAATATTATAGCCCATGGAGGCTTATTTTATTAGCCTTATAATTAGTCTGTCCTTATACTAAGCAAAACCCAGTGACTGTTTTTCTCCTCACATTCTTTAGACATCTTTAATTTTATTTGGGTTATAGAGACCCTATCCTGGTTTTTACTTGTGACCCTGTTAGGACCTGTGATAATGTATAGATTTTATAACTTAAAACTGAATGGAATTTTAATTGTCATTTATGTAGTGTGTCTGTCATGTATACATACACATAAATTATGAGAAACTTAAGATTTTTTTCTGTTCATTATAGGGTAGAATCTTATGTGTATTACCTTTTCAGCTTACTTTGTTCTCCTTTCTTCCACCTTTTCCATCCTTCTTTCCATTCCTTTCTGATGTTCCCTTCCTTGCCTGATTCTTGTCTAGAGGTATTTTATTGAATTTTAAAACGCTCATTTTGAAATACAGCACCATACCATATTTGTATGATATTTATTAAAATATCATATGATGCCTCGATGTTTGTGGAAAACAAATTGCTTAAGTAAAAGAGTTATTATCTTTAATAATTTGGTATTAATTTCTGTTACCATTGATTCCACAAGCTTTTAGCAAGATCATTTTGTGGTTTTGGTGTCACACACACACACACACAAAGGCCATGATTTTTTTAATGTTTATTTATATTTGAGAGAGAGACAGAGCACGAGTGGGGGAGCGGCAGAGAGAGGGAGACACAGAACCCGAAGCAAGCTCCACTCCAGGCTCTGAGCTGTCAGCACAGAGCCTGCCACTGGGCTTGAACTCACAGACCATGAGATCATGACCTGAGCCAAAGTTGGACGCTTAACTGACTGAGCCACCCAGGTGCCCTACACGAACTAGGATTTTGATAGGATATGGCTCAGAGTCGTGATCAGGGCTTCATAATGTAAAGATGTAATGAAGTGGGGTTAGGAAAGACTGCTTGGAGAAGGGAGACCAGAGCTAGAATTTGAAAGAATTAAAAGGTTTGTTCAGATAATTATAATGGTTAGCAATAAACTTATATAAGTGTATAAAAAGTAAAAACTCATTAACTCAGGTTAACTGTCAAAGTTATATCATACTTATCACTCATCTTTTCTTTTTACATGCTTGCAGAATAAGATCCAAGCTTACTATGATGGATTAAAAGTCCATCACTGGACCCTGTTTTACCTCTCCAGCCTCAGCCCTTATTCTCCTTGCCTGGAATTGAGTAGCTTGGTACTGGCTATTTGTCCTCTACATAAAATATTTTTATCTTATTACCATCTGTTTAGTCTTTACCTGGAAAATTTTCTCCTTTCTTTAATTCTAAAGTCAAATTGTTAAGATTCATCCGAGATGTCACTTTTTATAAGAAACTCTCCTGCCTCCATTGGTGCTCTTGTTTTTCCTGTAATCCCTTATACATATCTCTGTTATATGGTATGCTTATGTTTGGGACTTTCTTTACTAGGCAGTCTTATTTACCTTTATATTCCCATTCTTCAGCTTCTCAGTAAATGGACAACATTTGACTTACATGTTAGGAAGAAATTATATTGTCAATATTTCAGTGCTTAGAGCTACTAATAGGAGGCATTTCCTAATTTTTTATATGTGTGTGTGTGTATATATATATGTGTATATATATATATATATATGCCTTTGCTTTTTTATATGTGTGTGTGTGTATATATATATATATATGTGTGTATATATATATATATATATATATGCCTTTGCTTATAGTTTTTGGTTTTAGATGTCAGGTTTTGTAATACGTTTAGTTCATTACTGAACTAAAATGATAACAAAATTCTTATTTGGGAATTCTCTGTTTTTGACCGTAGTATATCCATAGTCAACAATGATCACTGTCTTATTAACTTTTTTCCCTTGGTTAAAAAAAGAATT
Organism: Panthera uncia; assembly: GCF_023721935.1. Lineage (NCBI taxonomy): Eukaryota > Metazoa > Chordata > Mammalia > Carnivora > Felidae > Panthera > Panthera uncia. The sequence continues at coordinate 57,441,668 of NW_026057577.1, read as the reverse complement.
TGTACTTTATCTACTTGTAATTACATTTTTAAGATTTTCCAACTATTTTTTAGAAGTGAACTTGATATTTATTTATTTTTAATGTTTATTTATTTTTGAGAGAAAGAAAGCAAGCATGAGTGGGGGAGGGGAAGACAGAGAAGGGGACAAAGTTTCTGAAGCGGACTCTGAGCTGACAGCAGAGAGCCTGATGTGGGGCTCAAACTCACGAACCCATGAGATCATGATCTGAGCTGAAGTTGGAGGCTTAACTGACTGAGCCACCTAGGCGCCCCTGAACTTGATACTGTCTTAATGTTATTAGTATCTGGATTTAGTTAATATGAGCAACTTTATAAATTTTTTTTTTTAACATTTATTCATGTTTGAGAGAGAGAGACGGAGTGTGAGCATGGAAGGTGCAGAGAGAGAGGGAGACACAGAATCTGAAGCAGGCTCCGAGCTGTCAGCACAGAGACTGATTTGGGGCTCGAACTCACAAACTGCTAGATAGGACCTGAGACAGAGTCGGAAGCTTAACCGACTGGACCACCCAGGTGATCCAATATGAGCAACTTTAAAGAAAAAGATTAGGACACATTTGGGAGAAAAACATCCCATTTTATTTCAGATTTGTTTTCTATCTTCACATAATTCTTGCTCTCCTTCCCCCCTAAAAAAATTTCTTAATATTCTTGAAATGATTAGCTTCACTTAAAATTAGAATTAAAGGGAAAAATTTAATGTGTGTTCTTTTCTTTTTATGTTTTAGCCTTGATCCGGAGCAGAAGGAAATGTTAATTGAAGTAATTGAAAAACTTTTAAAGGATAAAAGTACAGTAAGTGGTTTCTTTTTTTATATCAAAGTAGAATTTGTGTGTATGTGTGTTTTAAGTTCATTTATTTTGAAAGAGAGAGTGTGTATGCGTGTGCAAGTGGGCAAGGGGCAGAGAGAGAGGAAGAGAGCGAATCCCAGTCAGTCTCCATTCTCTGAGTGCAGAGCCCATTGTGGGGCTGGATCTCATGAACCGTGAGGTCATGACCTGAGCTGAAATCTGAAATCAGGAGTTGGACGTTTAACTGATTGAGCCACCCAGGCGCCTCAGTAAAACTGTGTTTTATTTGTATAGTATAATTTTACTGTACTGTATATTTGATAGAATTATTCTTACTGATTTGAAAATGGTATAAATATTAATGGGACTTATTAAAATCCGTGAAGGAAAAAAATGACTTGATGAAGAGAAGTATTACATTTAGAATTTTCGCTTGTTACACGTTTCATCATCAGAGTCTGAAGAAGAACAAGTTGGAAACAAAAATCCTTTCTTTAATCTGTGGCTGAATTGTTGACTGCTTTTAGTGCCAAAGTTTTTATTTCAAACGATGATTTATTAGGATTTTTAAAGGTTGAATCAGCTGGAAACAAATAATTGTTTTAAAATGAAGTACTAAGAAGTATTAAAGAAATACTAAAAAATACCTCTTTTAGAGGAGTATGTTTTAGTATTATAAACGTGTATTTTTAAATATTTTAAATATTAAAAAAATACTCTATGGGCTCCGTACTGGGCATAGAGCCTATTTAAAAATATTCTGAAACATTTTCATATGTGCATGACTGTTTTATTTCTGGTAAGAGTGAGCTTACTGGCTAATGTTGTCATCTTTTGTGAATGTATGTATCTCTTCCTCCTCCTTTCCCCACTCCTATTCTTTGAGTGTAGTGATAATGAGATCTCATAATAGTGATGACCCATGGGGTCTGTGAGCCGACCTCTGGAGGATCTGGTATCTTCGATGGAGGCTTCTGTACCCACCCCCGCAGCTCACACTATCAAGGAAAAGGATTTCTGCGTGTCTTAGGATGCTGTCATCAAGTAGCATGTGTATCTGTGCATAGCAGCTGTCTAATAGAGTAGCCACTAGCCTCATATAGCTGTTGTTGTATGGCTTAGCATATGGTTTATCCGGGAAAATGTTGATTGTGCACTTGGGAGGAATGTATAATCTGCTGTTGGTGGGTGGAGTACTTCTGTAGATACATGTTAGGTCTAATTGGTTTATAGTGTTGTTCAGGTCTCCTGTTTATTGATCTTTTGCCTGGTGGTTGTATCCATTATTTAAAGTGAAGTATTGAAGTCTCCTATTATTGTAGAGCTGTCTGTTTTCTCCCTTCAATTCTGTCACTGTTTAATGTATTTAGAAGCCCTGATGTTAGGTGCATGTATATTTATAATTGTTTTTAATTTTCCTTTTGTCATTATAAATGTCTCTCTATTTCTAATAACACTTTTTGTTTTAAAGTCTGTTTTGTCTATTTATAGCATTTCAGCTTCCTTATGGTTGCTGTTTACATGATATATCTTTTTCTTTGCTTTTACTGTCAACCTGTTAGTAGTTTTGAATCTAATATGTGTCTCCTATAGACACCATATAGTTTTTAATTCACTGTGACACTATGTGCCTTTTGATTATATGGTTTCATCCATTTACATTTAGTGTTATTAGCATAGTTGAATTTATAGCTGCTGTTTACTTGCTTTTCTGTATCCTACCTTTTTTGTTCCTTGTTCCTCCTTTACTACTTTTTTTTATAAGTAAATATATTCTTTTGAACATTTTAATTTCTTTAATAAGTTTTTCACTATGTACTTTTTTTTCCCCCGCTATGTACTTTTAAAATACTGTATTTTACTTGAAATTATGGGTGGGATCCTAACCCATCTAGCAAATTTTTTTGTGTCTATAATGTAATAGAAATCTTCATTGTATTTCTTCTATACTGTTTGATGTAATGTAGGAGGTAAACAAATATAGATTTGCCCAATAAATGAAGATAGAAAAGAAATTTGATTCCTATTTAAAAATGTTTATTTAATTTGAGAGAGAGAGAGAAGAGAGAGCATGACTGTGTAGAGGGGCAGAGAGGAGAGAGAGAATTCCAATCAGGCTCCCCATGGAGCCCAATGTGGGGCTCAATCCCATGGCCGTGAGATCCTGACCTGAGCCAAAATCAAGAGCTGGACACTCAACTGACTGTGCCACCCAGATACCCCTCTTTTTTTGTCTTCGGTGTGGCATACTTATTACTCTCTTCTAGGACCCAGATTAGAAATCAGTATTATGGTTAATTTGGTTTTATTAATAATATAAAAACATTTATTTCTTTGATATGCAAGACATTTGGTATAAACTGTGGAGAATAGAGTAAGATCTGTAAGAAACAGATCTTTTATTTTAATGTAATTTACCATGATTTCTCTTGCATTATAGACTCAAAGAAATTTGTTGCATGGCCCAGGAATGAAATCATGAATGAAATGTATATAATGTGTGCATGTCTTCCCAAACAAGATACGCCACAGCCAGAAATTACAGTCTTTGGAATTAGACAGAATTGGGTTTGTCCTACACTTCTGCCTCATGGTAGCTATGTATTAAGCCTTCATAAATTTCAGTTCCCAAATTTGTGTGGCTTGTAATTTCTAATGTATAAAGTTTTATTTGTGTTGAAAGAGCTGTTGTATGTAAAACCCTCATTATAGTGCCTTGTGCTATAAAAGGGGGTTAAATAAATATTCCAAGTAAGAAATAAATGACACAAAAAGAATGTAAAGGATATATATTTTTTTGTAAATTTGAGATAGTCGGTTATTGATTTCTGACCATTTATTTCTAAAATATAATAGAAAACATTGAGTACTTGTTCATAGTAGGTATTTAATATTTGTCGAATGGTTGTGGAATTAATTTGGTACGTTTTTGGTGATGGTAATTATGGGTTTACTATTATTTTTAATATTTTGCTTCCCAAATGGTATACATCATATTCAGTGTTCATGGGCAGATCTTTTGGGGGCTTTGATGGTCTCTTATATGAGACACTCCTTTTTCCTAAAGTGTTACTTACATGTTTATATATTTTTTAATTAAAAGGACATCTATATCTATTTTTCTATCTGTATTAAGTGGCAAAGTTTACACAGATGCCTCTAATTCCAGTACAATAGCCCAGGATTCCTTCTAGCCTCCTGCCTTTTCAGCTTCCTTCTCCAACATTGAAAAATGTTTGTCCCAAGATGCAGACAAAGTGTTTCAGAATTGCTAGCATGTGCCTTTGTGGGAAGTGGTGAGATGTGGACTGCTAATTGAGTTAAATATTGGTTTAGAGTTGTATTGATATGTAGTCTTCTTTGATGTTACTGTAAATTGAAATTGCTTCATCCTTATATCATTGAACTTGTTATATTGGTGTATAAAAAGGGCTATTGATCTTCTCTATGGTAATTTTATATCCTGCTCCTTTACCAAGTTCTTTTATTGTTTAATTATTTTATTCATGGTTTATTCTAGAAAATATAATGTCTGCTAATAGAGTGATTTTACTTCTTCTTTTCCAAGTCTAATGATTAATTAATTTCTCTTGTGTAATTATATACTTGGGTACTTACTAGTATTAGTATAATATTCAGTAGTAGTGGAGATGGTGGGCATCCTTGTCTTATTTCAGTCTAAAGGAAAGTGTCTGTAATGTGTCTGCATTAAGTAAGATGCTGACCCTGATGATTTCCTCTTTATCTTTGAGACATAATGGTTTTAAATTGTGTCTCAGGGTTATTTGATGTGGGTTAGTTTTTTTTCCTGGTACTCATTGAATGTTTTTAAAATGTAGGTTTAGAACTTACATTATTTCTGGCAAAGTTTTTTGTTGTTGTTGTTGTTGTTGTTGTTGTTTCTTAAGATTATAGTTTTAAACATTACTTCTGCTTAGTTGTTACTTTTATTTCTTCAGGGATTTAAATTTTATGTAGGTTGGATCTTCTTTACCTGTCTTACATTTCAACCACTGTGTTGTTGTTTTTGTTGTTGTTGTTGTTTTTTCTACTTTTCTTTAATTCCCCTTATTAAATTTTCATTCAGCTGTTTTCTTGCAGGGGCACCTTGCAGTTTAATCATCATGTCTGATTATTTTCTTCCCCTCTCAGTTTCTTTCCTGGTTTCAGTCAACTCCTGTTACATTTCTTCCTGATGTCTTTTGTTTATTTCTTTTCTCTGTTTATTAATTTCTGATTCACGTTCATTTTTCTGATCTTCATATGCTTCGTTGAGGGTACTTCATTTTGGAGTGTTGCGTTAGACAGTTTGTTTTGTTATTAATTTTTTGTGTGGGCAATTTTCATCAGTTGAATTGTTTTGATTTTCATTTTCTGTTTTCAACACTTGCAGATTACTCACATCTTTACATTTTCTTTGGACAGGGTTGGTGGTTTGAGTTTGAGGTAGTTTGCAAGATTCCTGGCACAAGAATACCGTTTCTGCCAGAATATCACAGTATGCTTTTTTATTAGATGGCTGTTTTGAGAGAAAGCATGTAGGAAGGGGTGTATGTCCTAAAGTTATTTTGATTTTGTTGTAGTTCTTCTGAATTTCCTCCTCTTATTTCTTTTTTTCTGTCACCTTACATTTTCTAAGGAATTCCTCTTCCTCTACCTCTTTTTTAACTGTTTTCTTCTTGAAATTTTTCTTTTCCAAGACAATCTCATTGAATCCACCCTCCATCTCCTACCCCCTTGAAATTTCTACTTTGTAATCCACTGTGATCCATGAGGAATCTTAGATAGTATTTTTACACTTAGAATACTCTTTCTCTTCCTCCTATTGATTTTAGTTCTTTCTTTTGCTCACCACCAACTTCTGACTGTTTTGGTAAGGGCAGTTTTTTCCTGACTGCCACAGGTCTTTATGGGTTTTTATGATATAAGCATGAAAGATAACTCTCTGGCATTTAGGGCTTATTTTTCTACTTACATGTAATTTGAAGTTTGGGGATTCTTTGTTTTTTAGTTATGCTTAGGACAGTTTTTCATCTTTGATTTTTCTGGCTTTGGGATGGGAGATTCATGTTTTCCTAGGTACCATTAACTTGTTTACCCATTATTTAAATTAATTATGTTTTGGGAATATTTTGTGATAATTTTTTCCTTTGTATGATTACATTCTGTGGTAGAAAGGTTTAAAATACTCTGGTATTTATGCATATATATATAGGGATTTTAGCTTTATTATTACTTAGTCTTGTCTCTTGTAATTCTTTGTTGAAGGAAGACAGCTATATTTCCTTTCTCTCCCAAGTTAGTATTGGTATTGACATTTAAAACAGTAAGAATTCCAAATAATTTTTGTTTAAAAATTTCCCAATTAAGGGAACTAGGTCTGATTTATTTCCACATTTTGAAAAGGAATTTATTTGTTTTCATCAGGAGCTTTTTGGGATTATTATTGTCATGTTGGCATTGCTATTGCTGCTGACAAATATCAATTTGAAAGGTGTTAATCTGTTTAAAAACTTTTATTTACTTAACATATTGGCTATGAGATATACCTTCTGTTGCTTCTTTTAGCCTAAATGAAGACTTTCTAATAATTAAGTTCTCAAAGACAGTTCTATAATTCTCATTTTAAGGAAAGATAGAAATCTAAACATACTAAAATAGAATGCTCTTTCCATTTTAATAGAGTAAGACCAAAATTTATCATATGAATAGTCCTTTCCTAAAAATACATAACTTTGGGTTAAGGAATATAGTTATGGTTAAGGAATATAAGGCTTATGGTAAAATAACTAGAACATTTTAGGGTTACTTAGGTAACTGTTGTCTGAAGATTATCTTTAAGCTTTGAAAGACACCTCACAGCTATAGTCAGTGAAATTAAAAGAGAATATGTTGTTTGTGTTCCATTATCCTCAGTTAACAGTTACAAGATGTTTTTTACATAATTTCTTTATTGTATATTCCTAGATTTACTATTTTCATCCTATATTCTCTATTTAACATATCTTAAACACTTTTCTTCTTTCCTGTATACCTTTTCTGATGTTCTATTGTAAATTCATTTTTAAATTTTAATACTTTCTCTGGTTTTTCTTTAAGGTAGAAATCCATATTTGTTGAACAATTTAAACATAGCAGTGGACATCTTTTATTTAGAATACCTCAAAAGCAGGGTGGTATTATTTCCTTTTCCTTTCAGGTTAATTGTAAAGAAATCCTTTTGATAGCATTTAACTTTCTAATAGAAAACAGTTTCTTAAGAACACAGATTAGGTCAATGCTTACTGGAAAACTTAGTTGTTTATATATATTTTTTATGACAGAGTTTCTCCTTAATTTACAAAATGATGTTTAATGAATATATTGGTAGTTCGTAACTAAATTATAGGGGTAAGACACCATTTTATAGGTTATTGATTTAATGTTGGTAAAAGCTTCACTGTAGTGGGCAAAAAAAAAACCCCACACCTCTGATTTTGTGCAGATGTTTTATTGTGATAGATCTATTATCCAGCTATTAGAAGATAAATGACTGATCTTTCCCATTTTCCATGCCTCAAGAAAATTGAAATAAGAAGGGGAATATCATTTGGGCTGTATGATTAGGGCAGGTTGGATGGCCATTAATTTAAGAGAAGAAAATCTTGGCAGCATTGGCCAACTTATACCATATTATCAATCAAACCTTGATGCACTTCTTGTGATGACCCAGCACTCTCAGGTTTTTGCAACGTTAATTAGAATTCATGACAAAATAGATGCAAGGAAACGTTTTGTACCCTTCATAATTTTATAGAAAATTTATTGTTATTAGAGGAACCATTTGCTTAGTGTGATTTTTTTCATTACCAGCTTGTCAACTAGCATAGATAATCTGGAGAAAATATGAACTCCATAGATGGGGTGTCACTTTTGTTGATGGTTCATGTAGTTTACCTTGGAGCACAGCTAATGGCTGAAGTTCATAGCAACAGCACAGAAAAACGTGGCAACCAAGGGAAGATAAATGAACCATGTTTATAGCTTTAATATAAAAAATACATAAATGGAAAACTGCATTTGAATTTGATGAGCTCATTGCTAGTTTTGTTGGAGTGATTTATTTTTCACCTTATATAAAAAGCTACTATTGACACAGTGAGATGGAAATTAACTGTGTGTTTTTGGGAAACCAATATTTTTGGTTTTAAAATCTGAGTAGATCATTTTATTTTAATTCTGGAAGTTTTATACAATATTGAACATTTAATAGACCAAAATTATCGATTCTGGCATTGGTTAGCCTAGGGTCAGTTTGTTAAATCCATACGATAAAATATCTAAAATGGTCAGTTTTATTTTGTGAAGGTACTTTTCTTTACATTCTTCCTAATTATTTTGTGTTTTCTTAAACTTTATTTGGACATAAGTAATTAGTTTCTTTTTTCATGTTTTCTGTTAATACTTCAGAATTATGTTGTACCTATAGCTCTTGGTGTAATGAATTTAATACCTTTTGGTAGCTGATTTTTCTTTTAATTGTTTGGTGTGTACTAACCATTTTGAAAAAAATCTGGTAGTGTTAGGCAAAATAACTTGATTTTACATAGTATTTCTTTAATTGAAACTTTGTTGGATTGCTGCTTTAATTTCACTGACTATTGTATTCTAAGTGGTATTATTTATTTTTTTACTTTAATATCCTTTACCAATTCATATGTGTGTCTTAATGTAAGATTGGCCTAAATATAAAACATATAGATGGATAGATCTATTTCACAAATACTAAGTTATTCTATAGTTTGAGGTCATAAACTTAGTTGTTTTTAAGGGATTTTTAAATAATACTAATTCTAACCATTTAGAAATATGATTATCACAGAATATAATTTTTGAAGAGTGATTTATGCAGAAGATATCAAAATGTGGAGATGAAAACATGAACTTAACATCCTTTCCATATCAACAGCAAATGGGAAATTATATATATAATACATTTTTTATTTAGTTCACACAAATAATCAATTCTTTGCTTTTTCGATTGAAGTGCATTCATGCTGGGACCAGCAGGCACCAGTACATGGGCAGGGCTGGAGTCAATAAATGCGGCTTCACGTTTATACTGATTGGTAATTCATAAAATCCCCACAGGACTGGAAACTTGTTTAGCATAATAGCAAGTCTATATTCTGAGCTGTTTTCTTTCAATTGTATTGTTGGTTGCATATTAATAAACTAAATGTCAGCCAAGTAGAGGGACAAACACTAAAAATACGAATATCATTGTATCTAATATTTTTCAAAAAGTACCATTTCAGTAAGTTACATTTCTATTTAATTGCTTATTTTAAGTCATTGGGGAAATTTTAGACACTAAAATGAAGATCCCTAGTGTTTAGAAAGAATATGATATTAATTTATTTTTTCAACAGTATTACATTTTGGCTAACTGCACATATATCAATGGTACATATATAGAAGTATTTGTATATTACGTATTCTGCTTAGCTTGTATCTTTATACCAAAGATATCTTAATTTTACCACTTTGTATGACAATTACAAAACAGCATTTATGGTTCATTAATTGGTCTTTGAGGGAGCTGTCTTTTGTTGGTAATATATTATTTCAATTTATACACATTGCTATATAGGTTATATAAAATTTTAGCCTTTGTATTTTCTTTGTAAATATATTGGTAAAAATTAACAGGTGGATTAAAATGTTGAAGATTTGAAAGTGTTTTGTACCAGAAACACTTAACAGGTTCCTCAAACACTTTAAGATGAATTCATTGTCATTCTCATTTTAAACTGACATGATGTGGTCTTTGTTAGTGTCTTGATTTTTCTGAATGTTATGTACTAAATAATAAATCTTTAGATTGGAATTTAGGTTAGCTTAAAAATGAAAAATGTACATGACGGATATGTTGAGTCCATCCATGTGTGAACAATTCATTGCTATTTAACATGACAAAAAATTGTTGGATTTGTAGTACTGATACTTCTCTAATTGTAATACTTCAGGAAAGTATTAGCTTTTCAGACATGTTACAGCTATAAAAATTATTCTTTGAGTGAGTGACACTTAAAATTTGTTATTTAAACAATCACTTTGTTAATTAAATAACTGAATACTTTAAACATTCATTGTCATAACACTGATTGTATCTCTGTAATGCCTAAATAGAATCTTTGATGGGGAGGAAGACATTTTTTAATGAGTTACTATTTCTTTCTTTTCTAGCTGGTAGCTGGCAGTGTTGTGATGGCTTTTGAAGAAGTATGCCCGGATAGAATAGATCTGATTCACAAGAATTACCGCAAGCTCTGTAATTTACTAGTTGATGTAGAAGAGTGGGGGCAGGTTGTCATAATCCACATGCTAACTCGATATGCTCGTACACAGTTTGTCAGTCCTTGGAAAGAGGTAAGTGTTGAACAATCTTCCACTTAATGAAGATTAAGAACATGGATGGGCTTTTAAAAATGTGTATAGGAGTAAGATAATAGAAGTCTGCATATTTATGGAGGACTTTTTTTTCTTATGTTCTTTTGGAAAGCAGAAAATAAATATAAATGCAAGGATAATTTTTCATTATTTTGGTACCGATTGACCTGTCTTTAATGACATAGTGTATAAACTTTTAGTATGATACCTGGCAGGAGGCCCTTGTTAGGAGCAGTAGTGTGATACAGTGTTTTCAGGGATATTGCCAAATCATGGATTTTTTTGCAGTCTGTTGCTTTCCTATCTTTAAGTCTCAACTGCTCAAGTGATTCCATCGTACAAGTGGGTAATGTGCTTCTAGCACATGTAAATTTAAGAGAGTATCTTGCCTTTAATGGTAAATATTACTGACCTTTTAAACTACTTTTTCCTAGTTTTGTATTTTAAAATGTTTGTTTTCCTTTTTTTCACTTAAGCTGATAGAATTTTAGTAAAATTAATAATTAAATATGCCTTAAAACGAAGTTGTTTTCTTTGTGCATATTAACATTAGGCTATGTATACCTACCTAGACACATACCTTCTTGTTACTTTATTGACGATTGAAAAAATTTTACTGCATAGTTTGCAATAGCGATCTCTGTGTGTATATATTTAATATTTAAGTGTAAGTTTTAGCTTGTTTAAAAAAAGAAATCATTAAATCTTATAAGACTAGCACATTCATTCTCATCTTGTGATATTTCTTTTTTGTCTTTTTCAAAAGCAGGTGGAAGTGGGTGGGAGGGAGGTTGGACAAAATGAGTGAAAGGGAGTGGGAAGTACAGGCTTCCAACTATGGAATGAATAAGTCATGGAGATGAAAGGTACAGCGCAGGGAATATATTCAGTAGTATCGTAATAGCGTTGTATGGTGACGGATGGTAGCTACACTTGTGGTGAGCACAGCAGAATGTGTAGAGTTGTGGAATCTCTATGTTGTACACCTGAAACTAATGTAACATGTGTCAACTATATTTAAATTAAAAAAAGTATAATGCTTTTTTAAAAGTAAAATCTATAATAGATTTTTTAAATCAACTGTGTAAAAAGTAAAAGATCAAAAATCCCCCAATTATGTCATAGTAGTTTGTATAGAAACTTAAGCATAGGGCTTGAGTGCTTACTACGTTTCACTTTTGTTATTTAGAAATAAAGGAAGTGGAAAACGTATGTAGAATGGAGGAATGTTCATAGTACATACTTTAAGATGTCATGTTAAACTTTCAGATGTTTAAAGAAGTTTAAATGTTTAAAATATTCATCAGTGCTTTTTACGGTAACTAAGTATTATACTAAAAAGTATTTAAAAATTTTTAAAGTATATCTTTATCCAGAAGACTATCTGTATTCCTGACTCCATCTTAATTTTAATATTAAGAAAGTATTTAGGTTATTTAAAATTGAAGTATGTTTTGAATTATTCATATATAAAAGTCTCATGCCATATAAGACTAATTGATTGCTTTCTTATATAAAATAAATTGTATTAATCATTGAGCAAAGTAAATTTCTGATGGCACTTTTGCTGGATTAAGCAACGACATGCCAGTGCTATAAAAGTCTTGGCCCTTTCATGTAAATGGTAACTTTGACGAGAGATTTTTGTTGCTAATGATAGTTTGTTTGATTTCAGCCGGTCCTTTTCCAGAGTGCTCTTTAGATATTTTGTTTTCCTGTTGTAAGGTTATTATAAAGTAATTTTGCCTTATCTAACCACTGTCATTCTTTGATAAGATTTTAAATTTTACTTCCCTGTCACCGTCAAATCATTTTCAGTATCTGTATGCAAATGATCCTTTGCTTTGTTATTATGTAGAAATTACAGTTAAAATCTTTCCTTGCCATATCTTCTGAAAATATGTAACAGACTTTAAAATCTCTATTTTTGTAGTTTGTCTGTTTGTGTTTCTGTTCCTTGAATTATGTTTCATGTTATTTTACATAAAACTCATGTTGAAAGCTATTTACAAAGCCAGGAAGTTAAATTTTGTACTGCCATGTATATTTACTCTTTTGACAGATCATTTGACAAATTGGGGCTATATGTATTCCTTGTGTTTTCACATGTGGATTCTTTGGACATTAACTATTACAAACATGAGATGAAATCCAGTCATTGTCCTGGGTACATTGAAACTGGGCTCAGTGATTTCTCACCTTTGCCACTTACTTGCATTCTGACCTTGGCATTTTCTCTACATTATGTGGTTAATAGAGTTAATTCACTAGTTTTCAGATGTGCACCTCAGGCCTCAGGATGCTGTAACATTGCCACAGGAACAACCCTGGGGTGGTGGTGGGGGGCGGGGGGACAGTGGTGGTCTAGACTCTGCAGCTCTCTGGGTTCTTGCCTCTGTTCCAGACAGAGCAGCCTTCATCTTTGTCCGCCCTTCATATACAGCTTTGAATATGGCTTCCTTTGAGAAAGATTCCTTGGCTTAAAAAAAAAAAAAAAAAGAAAAGAAGAAAACCTTACTAAAATAGAAGATTTCTAAGGGTTTAGGTATCTATAAACATAACTTTTTTTTTAATTGTACAACGAGGTCAGCCACATGGTGAAATAAAAGCGAAGTCGTCCTTCTCATATCATAACCTCTTGGTTGACCCCTTAGAGGAAACTGTTTAATTTCTGTTGTTGTAGTGGTTATAAATTTTACTTTGGATAGCCTATTTCACTTTATTTATTAATTTAAAGTGGTATCAGTTGATTCCAAAATAATCAAGATAACAGGCTTGTGTCTCTTTGTATACATATGTATTCTGTTCAGTACTAGCAGGAAAGATTTGAAAGGGTCATTCTTTATTGCAGTATTAGAAGCAAGGGATTGTCCAAGAGAGGTTAGACTTTTAGCACAGATACATTTTATAAAATTAAAGTTCAAATGGTTATCATTTAGACCATGTTCATGCTTACTCTTTAACTCATCTCAGACTTTGTCTGTGGCTTGTTAGAATTCTGTTTTACTGAGCAACTTTTGAGGGAGCAGTCCAAGCACTTGTAGTCTTGGAGAGTTTATGGCTTACACTTTAACTTGCATCCATCTTTTTAGGACTGTACATGGTAATTTTAACTTTAAAATTTGGCAGCCTGAATCATGAAGCTGGAAGAAACTTAGGAGGATTCTGCATTTATATCTGCTTTCATTTTTCAGTTTTCATGTTGCAGAAAGCCTATCATGCAGTAAAGAACTGCTAAGAATGTTATGGGATAGAAAGACAAAGTGGATCAGTATGCTAGCATAGTCATTGCTGACTTGTTAAAATCCTTTTTTATCTTTTTACCTTCAGGTCTTGGATGTGTTTTTTTTTTTTTTTTTTTTTTCATGAAATTAGCAGAATATAAAGATGGGTCATTCTAGCACCTCATCCCCATTTACATACAGGCAGAAGTCACTTATATAAATGCTATATGAACACCATATTATGATATATAAAGAGCCATTTGTCTTGAAGTAAAAGATTTTACAAATGAGAAAACGGTCTCACTAAAATTATAGGTTAATTTAAAAGTTAAAGGAAAAAACTGCCTTTAAATACTAAATTTATTAAAATCAAGGGGTGTCTCAGAAACTAAGATAATATATGAAAAATAATACAGTGATACTTTAAATTTAACAGTTTATTATTTTGCTGTACTTTGTAGTATTTTATTTGAGATAGGACAGTAACGATTATTAGACCCATTTTATAGATGAAGAAACTGAGGCATATAATGTTCAACAACTCATAGAAGATAATATTGCTTATAAAATGTGGAACCAGAAATATAAACAGAGTAATCTGATGCCTAGATCAGATTTATATTCTGATATATATCCTATATATTCTATTACCTCATGACTTTTAAGTTAAAGTATCTTTTCGCTTACTTTAATAACTTTCTCTGTGTTTGTTTACTGCATTCTGGTTGAAGCCATTTTTGAAGTTCCCCGCCCCCCCCCATCCATGGTGCTTAGATATTGCAGTTAGCTAACAACTATAATTAAATTTGTTTTTCAGAGAGAAAAATCATGTTTCTTATTGAATTTTTAAAATATTTGTTTATAAACTTGAAAGGTAGCAAAATTATTTTTTTGAGGGATTGAAAATTAGTAGAAACCTTTTTTGAGATGAGCTGATGTAACATGCTTTTGTCAATAAGTTCTCAGATGAACACATCATATACAAACAAGCTTCTTCAGGGCAGAAGAGATTTTTAATTTAGTTTATTTGCATCATTATAGATCAGTATTTAGGCTGTTTATATGTAAATGTATGATTTGAGGAACAATTAAGTGTTGACAAAGTAGATTGCAGTCATATCAATTGCAGTGCATTTTCCATAATTTTTCTAACTGACATCTTTGATGATAAATAGTGGATGCCAAGTCAAAGCCGATTATACAGTGCACTAGGAATTCATGGGGCTGTCAGGGAGAAGACCGATTGACTTTAAATTTACATATTAATGAGAAGATTTGTTAAGAGGGTGCTTGACTATAGAAAATAACAGCGTATTTATAGGGCACGACATTTTATAAATAAAGCTGATGCAGGAAAATGGAAATTAAACCTTTTAGGTTAATAAATTCAAGAGACTGCTAAAATGCATATTTGCATTTTTATTTTCTCAAATTTACCTTACTCTTTACAGTACATGTAGGTGTTTTGTTTGTTTGTTTTTTTTATTCTAGGTCAAGTTTGTATAATTTTCAAGGATATAAAATTACTTAAAGCTTTTCTTTGTGTCATTCAAGCCTATTATGGAAGAATACTTGAAGCATAAATGTAAATTTCTAATACTAAAGTTACTTTTGTAGAAAAAATGAATTTTAGAAAATAAATGTTATAAAACACTAAGTAAATTTTAAGAGTATTAAAAAAACCCAAAACCCTTTAGTGGTATTAATTATAAACCAAAACAAAGCTCGCGTTCTGGGGCCTGAGAAAGGTTTTTAATTTTATGAATTTAGCTCTTTAACCTTAAACTTTCTCTAGGAGATGACAATTTTGCAAGAATTATCAAATTTTTTTACTTTCATGATTTAGAACTTCAAACTTTATGTACTCACAGTTACTTTTTGCATATGAATCCAGCTAATATAATTCTAGTGGCATTATGCATGCCATTTTGAAATTTGGAGTGATGAATTTACTTTTATTTCTCTCAGTATATCTGTATTTCAATTATAAAACCTTAGGTGGGTGTAAGAAAGTTCCAGTTTAGAATTTTGTTTAAAGTATTTTTGAGATAAATTCCTTAAGTTTTTTAGGGACAGCCGTAAAATAAGAACTAACCCGAACACAAAATTCATATACGTAGTTCTTGATTGGCAATTTTCTGAAAATACAAAGGTACTGTGAGAGTCCACCATGTCCTGTCTTCCAGGACCTACATGTTAGAGATTATTTTTTATTCAGTTTTAATTTTCTTTACAAGTTAATTTTCTTTGTAAGATAAATTTTGTATTGTGTCTTACTAATGAACTATTTTTGAATCTCTTGTGCGTAATTTTTAAATAACAGTAGGGAGGAGTTATGGTAGAATCCGTGCTGTACAGTTCAAATACAAAAGTTTTTTGTACACTTTTTCAGGCACCTATTGATAAAGAGTTCAGTATGCAGTTTATTGGGAAACTGTGGACCACTAGCAGATACTGAAATGGGGTTTCCTTCTCTCCATTAGTTATGAAGTATTTATCTTAAAGATTCCTTATTCTTCTTCTTGTTCATAATTTATTTTTGGTTGGATTTTTTAATCCATGAAGTTTCCTTTTTAAAAATATTTTAGGGCACCTGGGTGGCTCAGTTGGTTAAGCGTGGGACTCTTGATTTTGGCTCAGGTCATAAATCTCAGGGTTGTGAGATCCAGCCCTGCATTGGGCTCCATGCTGGGTGTGGAGCTTGCTTGAGATGCTCTGTCTCCCTCTGCCCCTCCCCCACTTGCACCCACACACGGTCTCACTCAAAAAAAAAAAAAAAAAAAGTAAAAAAACAAAAAATATATTTAAAAAAAAAATTTTTTTTTTCAACGTTTATTTTATTTTTGGGACAGAGAGAGACAGAGCATGAACGGGGGAGGGACAGAGAGAGAGGGAGACACAGAATCGGAAACAGGCTCCAGGCTCCGAGCCATCAGCCCAGAGCCCGACGCGGGGCTCGAACTCACGGACCGTGAGATCGTGACCTGGCTGAAGTCGGACGCTTAACCGACTGCGCCACCCAGGCGCCCCAACAAAAAATATATTTTAAACTTTATCCAAGTAGGCATGTATGTGGTTTAAAAAAGTAAATTAAATAATACCACCTGGCTTGTAAGAAACATTTTCCTGTTCCACCCTTCCCCATGCCTGGATTTAGCTACCTCTAATTCTTTTAGACACGTGTGTATTTAACTTTCTCCGTTTCTCAGTAATATGCATATTTTTTAGTAATACGCACATATTGCTGTTTCTTGATTTATGAATGACTTCCTATTATAGAAATGGAAGATTTGGCATTCTTGTCATATATTATCTCATAGTTTCACTCTGTCCCTATTCCATCTTTGCAATATAGTTTTATTAGAATTTTTAAATAATTGTATATTGTTCATTTAATTATGACTTTGCAGATATTATTTCTGTATAGTAACATTCTTATCCTTTTTGGTGGAATCAGAATCAGTATTCTCTTGGGGCTTATGTATTTGAAATGCCATGTTACTTTTATTTTTTAATTTTTACAAATTTTTTAAAGTTTATTTATTTATTTTGAGAGAGCACGGCAGCAGGGGAGGGGCAGAGAGAGAGGGAGAGAGAATCCCCAGCGGGCTGCACACTGGCAGCACAGTGCTGGATGTGGGTCTTGAGCCCACCAACTGTAAGATCATCATCTGAGCCTAAACCAAGAGTCAGAAGCTTAACCAGCTGAGCCACCAGGTGTCCCGTCATGTTACTTTTTTACTTGACATCTCGGTTGGATATAATACTGTTGGGTCACACCTGTTTTTCTTCTTTTTCAGAGAGCTCTCCTTGTAGGCACAGATTTTTTTTCCTTTGCAGGTGATTTGGTTTTTTTTGTTTGTATCCCAGAAAGCTGTTTTTTTTTCCAACTCTATAAAGATTAGTGAAGTTGCCTCTTGATGCGGATCATTCTATCTGATCTACATATTTACTTCTTCATTTATTTTGTAGAATTTTTTGAATTCTTTTCTTTGATGTTCCAAGTTTTTTTTTCTTGCTCCGTTTGTCTTTTATATGCTTCATAAATGCCAGTTATGCTATTTTACAGTCTTTGTGTACTCTCTGTCACCTTTAAAAAAAATTGCTTCAGTGTTTGTCTTTTTATTTGCATTTGTATTTCTCAAGTCTTTTTTTTTTTTTTTTTTTTTTTTGTAAGAGCATGAGTGATGGAGAGGCAGAGAGAGGGAGACAGAGAATTTGAAGTAGGCTCAGCACAAAGCCCAGTTTGAGGCTCAAACCTGTGAACGGTGAGATCATGACCTGAGCTGAAGTCAGACATTTAACTGACTGAGCCATCCAGGCACCCCTCAAGTCTTTTTGTCAGTAATTTGATTTTCAGTGATCTTATCTGTCTTTAACAGTTTTTGTTTACTTTGATAATGATACTGCTTTGGGTTTTATTTTATTATATTTATTTTGAGAGAGAGAGAGAGACAGAGAGAGAGAGAGAGAGAGAGCACTCCCACAAGAGAGGGTCACAGAGAGAATCCTAAGCAGGCTCTGTGCCAGCACAGAGGCCAATTTGGTCTTGATCTCATGAACCGGCAGATCATGCCCTGAACCAAAATCAAGAGTCAGACACTTAACTGACTGAGCCACCCAGGCACCCGCTTTGGATTTTACTTATTCAAGTGTCAATCTTACATTTCCTTTATTATATAGTTTTATCATCTCATCTTTGAGCTTCCGTTTTCTTGAGTTCATATTCAAGAACTTGAGAACCTCTTGGAGAATTTACTTTCGATACATAGGGAATATTTTTTTCCAGAATGATTTGTCTTTTGCATTTTTAGTGTGTGCTGTGAATATGTAGCCTAGTTGTTGTGCTCTTTTCATATTGAAAATACTTGGGAAGCTCTGGTACAGACATTCATTCTGACACAGTGTGACTTCTTAGTTTTGTACCCACACCTAAAGATAGTTTGTTTCTTCCTCTCAGTTTTCAATTTGAGGTGTGTGTATTTTATGTCATACTCTTTTTTGATTTAGTGGTAGCCTTAGGGCATTTGGGGAAAGGAGTAATTTTGGGGGTAGTAAATTTAGCATCAGCAGAGATTGAAGTTGTTTTTTTAGAATGCCTGAGCAGTTTTTCTGGAATTTTCTTAAATGTTCTTTATGAGTATTCGTACCACCTAGTATATTCCTATGGAAAGATATTCTTGATCTTTAAATTAATTTCTGTTATTCATTGCTTCATCCAAGAACTTTTTTGCTCAATAAAGTAGCTGCTAGCCACATGTGACTGTTTAACTAAAATTGAAAATCAATTTTTCAGATGCATTAGCCACATTTTAAGTGCTCAGTAGTCGCACATGGCTAGTGCCTACTTATTAGATGGTGCTGATATAAAACGTTTCCTTTACCATAAAAGTTTCTTTTGGGCAGTGTTGCTCCAGAGTCATCACTTCTTTCAGGGAGAGCCAGCTTTGTTGTTTACTCTGCCATGTGCTTCTCTTCACCTATTTTCACCACTAACCCCCTCACCACCCTACCCACCCATTAGATTGAAAAGATAAGAATAACTTTTCTTTGTTTTCTTCTAAGTTTGGGGAGGAGAAGGTTATTAATGAACATTCTCAGGAAGCAAGGAATATGTGTTTCTAAAATCTGCTGTTTAAAAAAAGCTTTGTTTAAAAAAAAAAGTTTGTGCCAATAGATTATGACACTTGTTCCATTACAGTTGACTGTTTTTTGCTGGTTTTAATATTTTTATTTTCCTCACATTTTTTATATTGGGAAAAGAGATTACATTCTTTTACCAGCCTTTCCTAGAAGTCTCAAAATGTTAATAGTTTTAAGTGTTTTATGACTTTTAACATGTACCAACTGAATTTTAGGAGGAGAGAATTAGAGTTTAAGGAGTTAAGAAAGGTTATTAATTCTTTTGCCCTTCTCTGATATCTGTCTGCTAAGTTTCCTCTTTTCTCTGAGCTTTTTTTTTATATTCTCCCATAGATACTTGTATTGTTGTAATGTCTCTTGACTGTATCATCCATTCATTTCCTCATATTTTTCTCTGTGTTAGTTTTATTCTAGCATAAAGGAGTGGATATAATTAATAATGAATCACCTGAGAAGTCACTTATTTACATTTAATTTTGTGATTTTGCTGCTTAATAGTTTCTGTATTCACCTGAGAAAAGATGATTTTCTGTAAACTAATAATGTAATTTGAAACATCCAGTTTTCTTCTCTGTGATTTGTTTAGTTGTGTCTATGTATAGACTTTAGATTTCTGAGACATATCTTAAAATCACTGAAGTCTTCCTGGAAGTAGCAAACCTTCAGTAGATTCCACAGTTCTAAAATAGTCACATCAGACAGATTTTGCCAGTGTATTGTTGTCTAGGTGGTGTAGAGAATGCAGCACTGTTAATTGTCTCAAACAGCCACCCCCATTGAAAGATCTTCCCTGCAAACATTTTCTACAGAGATTGAGCACCTGCATAGTTTTGAAGAAGCCATGTTGCTCTTGAGCCTAATGTAGTCTAGTTAGTGTTAATAATTACATTCCTCTCGTAGGTGATGGGTTTAGGAATGGACATATAATGCAGTTCTGGCTAATGGGATGTAATGGGAGGCATGAGAAAACTGAGATGTGGAGGGGGTATATGAAAAAGGTTTACTTTCACATAAAAAGCATCAAGACATTTGACTTGCAGTTGAGATATAGTACCTCATGAACTTATCTATTCAGCTTCTAATAGAATGCCTTGATTGGGTTAACTCTCTAGAAATGTTTTGCAAAAACCAGCTATGTAAAGTCACTGTAAGACAGCCACAAGTTGGAAAAAACTAGAGAGGATTCTATATACGAAAGGCTGAAATTTCAAGGTGTGAGATTTTGAGTTTGCAGGTTTTTGTCTGAGGTCACTCCTGTAACTCACATGGTAATGGAAAGAGCCACAGCCTTGCTTACCCAGCTGTCAGAGAACAGACTTCAAGACTGGCAGAATACCTAACAATTCGGAGGAAGTTCCAGAAGGGTGTGGGAACCACAGAAGGATGAACCCCCTGGAAATGCATGTAAACAGCATCCAAATCCTTGGCTGAACAATAAAGTGGAGATGTATGAGAAAGACTCCAGTGGATGTAGTAAAAAAGCAGCTCCTGGAAGATAAAAAAGCTAAGTGGACATTTCCCTTGCTGGCCACATTAAGACAGACAGAGCTTGGAGTTTGAGATCAGTAGCACACTAGTTATAACAAATATCAGTATACTTAAGAAGAATTCAGTACATTGTAAGGAAGACTTTTATAGTGTGTGGTTGATCGTATCCAGAATGTACGTTTAAAAAATCAGGGCTCATGAGAAACAAATGAATAACTGCTGCTCAAGAGAAAAAACAGTCAAGTAGAAAGTCACCTCAGGATAGTCAAGAAAAGGCAATTACAGGTAAATAAAGCAGTTATATCTATGGCCAAAATACTAAAAGCAACATCAGCATGTTGAATGAATACATGAGGAATCTTAACAGGACAGAAGACTCCATAAGAAAGAACCAAATGGAGGGGCGCCTGGGTGGCTCATTCAGGTAAGCGTCTGGCTCTTGGTTTCAGCTCCTGTCATCATCTCATGGTTTTTGAGTTTGAGCTCCGCATTGGACTTTGCCCTGAGATTCTCTCTCTCCCCCTCTGTCTGCCCCTCACTTGCTCGCTTTCTCTTTCTCTGAAAATAAATAAATAAACATTTTTTTAAGTTAAAAAAAGAACCAAATGGAAAATATAGGGCTGAAAAATACAATGATTAAATGAAAAGTATGGTAGATGGCCTTAACAGCTGAAAGGAGGCAGTAAAAGAGTCAAGAATCCTGAAGGTAAATCGTAGAAATTATTCAGTTTGAAAAACAGAAAAAGCAAGTGGAGAGTCTGAGAGCCTTGTGGAATAATATCAAACAGAATGAAATGCTTCTAACTGAAGTTCCAGAATGAGAGTAAAGAATGTGAATGAAACAGAATAAATACCTGAAGAAATAAAGACTGAAAAATTTCAAATTTACTTGAAGGGGGAAAATCCAAGCACACTGATCCAGGAAACTTATCAAATTCTCCAACAAAACAAGTAAAAAGTCACACTTCTATGCATCATAGTCAAACTTCTGAAACCGAAAGGGAAAAAGAAAACAGTGAAAGAGACAGAGATAAATAATACATTATATACAGAAGAACAATGATATGGCTAACTGCTGATCAGAAACAGTGGAGTCTAAAAAGCAATGGAATATCATCTTTCAATTATTGACAGGAAAAACTGTCAACAAAGAATTCTGTATTGAACAAATCTAATCTTCAAAAATAAAGAAGGAATGGAGACATTTTCAGATGAACAAAATTGAAAAATTCATACATGGGAAATATATAAGAAATACTACAAGACATTGTTTAGGTTCAAGAGAACTGGTAACAGATGGTAATTCGTAACTATAGAAGAGAATAAAGAATGAAAGAAATGGTATATATGTGGGTAAATATTATAAATTATGCCTTTTCTTTTTTTTCTTTATTTAACATACAATTTTTGTAACACATAAACACACAAATTATCTATCTCTTTGTCTCTGGCAGTCATAGATTGTACTTACGCTTGAACTCTAAACTTTTGTGTAAACCTTTGCCTACAGTGCCACAAAGTCTTTGTGTAGACGTATGTTTTTATTTCTGTAAGAGTGGAATTGCTGCATTGTGTAATAAATATATTCTTTTCCCCCTTCTTATCTCAACTTTCCACTCACTAAACAATCACTTCTAACTGTTAGCTCTGTATTTGACCAGTTATCCATATATTATTTTTAGAACAACTTGCTTACATAACTTTTAGCAGTGACCCAAAGGATATCACTTAATTTATGTATATCAGTATTTTGGAGTTAATGAAAAGTAAGTAGTCCCTTTAAAATTTTCTATTTAAAGAGTTTTTATAACCTAGATTTTTTGCTTTTTAAAGTTTTTAAATTGTTGTTTTCTGGATCCCCATCTACCTTACTTTATCTACGGTATAGTTTTTTTTTTTCTGTTTACATTTTAGAGTTCCCCATAAGACTAAAAAAAAAGAAACTTTACTGATTTATTGCCTCCTCCATGAAATGTCCACAAATATTTCATAACCTCTGCTCTAACCCTGTTCTTCTTTTTCATTGTCGTAAAGGAGAATTACATTTTTCAGTTTCAGTTCAGTAGACATTTACCTTCTCTAGTGTATTTTCTCTATTTCAGGGGTTAAGGTAAAGAAAGAATGAATACATGTGGAATCATGATTAGTTCTACTTAGGTTGATTTTAATTTTATTTCATAATTTATGATTGAATGAGAACCACTCTAAAATGTATTCTGCTTAACAAAAAAGCAATTCATATTTATTCCCCATCATTAGATAGGGATTAGTTTTCAGATGATTAGGACCATTCTTTCTCATGTCTTGGAACCCTACTTAAGTTCCCCATTTGTCACAAGTATATTTTATTTCAGAAAAATTTGAAGAAATGACTTATATAGATCTAGATTCCTTAGTAACAAAGTTTGGAAACTGCTGCATTCAGAAAGCTTGTTTCTTATGTATTGGAGCTGATCATTTAGTCATAAGAAATGAAAAGTGCTGTGGGCAATTGAACATTGTGAATTTTCATAGTGGCTCAACAGAAAGTTACTGGGCACAGGTGTTTCTGTAATTGTGATGTATGGGGGCAGATCCAGTGTTCAATGGTCCTCAAACCCACACTTCCACCTGTGTGGCATAGTGGTCACTGGGCTGTGATATAAAACATGTAAAGTGAAGAGCATAGCATTTACCACACGAAAGGAAAAAAGTCTCAAACCACTATGCATATCCTGGTTTGTTTTATATAGACCTAATTTTGGGGGAGGGAGATGACTTCTTTTTTTCCTTTGAGAAAAATATTAAATTTAAACTTTTATTAAACGTGACCCTTTTTCCCTAGTGAATGCATTTCTCTGGTAAGGTGTCCATTAGCTATCCATACTGAATAGCTAATTTAACTAAGCCAGTACGATATTGCTAATCACCTACCCGCTCTGGTCTTGCTAGGTACATCTAACCCAATATCCTAGAGATACACCACCGGTATATTGCTATCGTATCTCTGAACTGAATGTTTGTGTTCCCCCAAATTCATATGTTGAAGTCATAACCCCTAATGTGATGGTATTTGGAGGTGAGGACTTGGGAAGTAATTAGCTTTATTTTTTTTTAATATTTTATTAAAAAAAAATATATATATATATTTTAATGTTTTTACTAATTTTGAGAGAGAGAGAGGGACAGAGTGCGAGCAGGGGTGGGGCAGAGAGAGAGGGAGACACAGAATCTGAAGCAGTCTCCAGGCTCTGAGCTGTCAGCAGCAGAGCCGGACGTGGTGCTCGAATCCATGAACCCCAAGATCATGACCTGAACTAAAGTCGGATGCTTAACCGACTGAGTGACCCAGGCACCCCAGATTTTATTTATTTTAAGTACTCTCTTACACCCATTGTAGGTCTTGAACTTACATTCCTGATCAAGAGTTGCATTCTCTACTGACTGAGCCAGCTAGGTGCCCCTGGAAATAATTAGGTTTAAATGAAGTTGTGAGGGTAGGAGGTCTCACTGTGGGAATAGTGTCCTTAAAGAGACACCAATGAGCTGCTGCTTTCTTTCTCTGCCATGTGAAGGCCTAATGAGAAGGCAGCCATTTGCAAGGCAGGAAGTAGGTTCTTACCAGGAACCCAATATGCTAACATGTTGATCTTGGACTTGCCAGCCTCCAAAACTGATAATTAAATGTCCATTGCTTAAGACACCCAATCTGTGGTATTTTGTTACTATGCTAATACAAGTATCATGGATTGCATGAGAATGTCATGTTGTATTCCCCTGCATAGCTTTTAAACATGAGATGATAGTCTGTGTCCACAGCGGATTGTAGACTGTTTTGTCCTGGTACAAATCCTAGATGGTGCTAGTGCCCTCCAGGCTATCACTGAATTCAGAAGGCAAGTGGATATATTCAGTGTCTTTTTCTTGACCAGTGTAAATTCCAAGGTAATAAAAGAGAGAAAGATGACAAGATGAAGAATAATGATTCTGAGGTAAAATCCTGGCCCCACCACTTTCAGTCTGTGAGATTATTGATAAATTCATACAAACTTGTGTACCTCAGGTCTTTCGTCTTGTGAAAAAGATGGTGAATACCTGCTTTGCTTACCTCATGGGGTTGTTTTAAGGATCCAGTAAGATACTTGTGAAAGTGCTTTACTAAACATCATGGATTACTTCAGCTGAAGTTGCTTTTTATTTCTACTGATTTCAGTGTTACTGGTCACATGTTGCAAAAGTAGATGTTTTTCAGGAATATTTGATTCTTTCATCAATTTTTATATATAAGCAGATTTTACATTATGCAGTTCTTAACTGTTGTCAATTTTATTTTTTTCTTTATATTTTGTTATTACTTATGAACTGACATAAAGATCATAGTTTGTGTTTATTTCGTAGTAAATCCATTGAAATAAAATGAGCAAGTCTCTCTGTATCCTAAGATCTCTTAAAATCAAAGCTTATATTCAGAGTAAAAAATTGTGGGTTTAAACACTGACTTATTACAGTTTTTGTGGAACATTTGTGTTTGGAGTGTCAGATAAAAAAATTATATAGAGTATTGCTACTTAAGTATAATTTTACACTTTTCTTTATTCCGTGAGTCTGTGTAATAATAATCACAGTACTTTAAAGATGTATAAACTATGCCTTTATAAATACACTTTATGGAATAGAAGGTATTTTTTGCCTTCATAAAGTTAATAAAGTAATAACATTTCTTTTTACTGAAAGTAAATATTTTAGACCAGAGTGAAAACATTATTTTATTCTGATGTTTTTATATTACCATTTGGTGTGGCCTGTACAAAATGAAGAGAGACCTATCTTCATATGAGAGAGGTTCACATAGTAAATTCAGTGGTTCTTTTTCCCTCCTCTGGTTCTTTTTTGAAATTACCCTCGATTCTTTAGACCAGTTTTAGGTTCGTAACAAAAGACGGCAGAAAATGCAGAGAGTTCCCAAATATAGTTGACCCTTGATAAATACAGGTTTGAACTGCATGGTTCTACGTACATGTATTTTTTTTTTGGTAATTACAATATTGTTAATGTATTTTGTCTTCCTTAAGATTTTCTTAATAACATTTTCTTTTCTCTTACTTTATTGTAAGAATACAGTATATAATGCAATATAATGTACAAAATATGTATTAATTGGTTTTATGTTATTGATGAGGCTTCTGATTAGTAGTAGGCAATTAGTCATTAAGGTTTGGGGGAATCATAAGTTAAACTTGGAATTTTTAACTGTGTGGGGGTTCAGTGCCCCAGCCTTTGTGTTGTTCAAGGGTCATTTGTACTCCTTTTTTCTTTATACACTCAACCTTTCCCATTATCAGCATTCTGTACCATGGTGGTACATTTATTACAGTTAGTGAATGTATATTAATACATCAATTATCACACAAAGTCTATAGTTTACATTAGTTTTGACTGTTGGTGTTGCATTTTCTGTATAACATGACTCCACCATCGTAGTATTATAGCAAATAGTTTCACTGCCCTAAAAATCCTGTCCTCTGCCTAGTTGTCCCTCTCCCCTCTGCCAACCCGGCAATCAATAATGTTTACTATCTCCATACTTTTGCTTTTCCTGAATGTCATATAGTTGGAATCATACACTGTATAGCCTTTCTAGATTGGCTTCTTTCATTTAGTAATATTCATTTAAGAATTCTCCACATCTTTTCATGGCTCTATAGCTCATTTCTCTTAAGTACCATCTGATGTTCCATTGTTTGGATGTACCACAATGTATGCATCCTTCCCACTTGCTGAAGGATTGTTTGCTGTAAGAATTGGTTATTATGAATAAAGCTGGTATAAACCAGCTTTTTGTGTGTGTGATTTTTATGTTGGACTCGTTTGAGTTTGAGTTTTTATGTGGACTCATTCGAATATGAACCAAGCAAGGATCTCTGATTACTAGATCCTTTGGTAGGAATATATTTAATTTTGTAAGAAGCTGCCAAATTGTCTTTGATAGTGGCTGTACCACTATGGCTGTACCATTTTGTATGCCCACTGGCAGTGAATTGAGAGTTCCTGTTGCTCCACATCCTCATTAACATTTATTGTGGTCAGTGTTCTGGATTGTGGTTATTCTAATAGGAGTGTAGTGTTATCTCATTATTGTTTCAGTTTGCATTTCCCTAATTATATTTCATGTTAAACTTATTTTTATATGTGTATTTTTCATCTATGTATCTTCTCTAGTGAGTTGTCTGCTCAGGTCTTCTGCTTTTTGAGTTGATTGCTCTCTTATTGTTGAGTTTTAAGAGTTTTTTATTTAGGGGGATTGAAGATGGCAGCAGCATAGGAAGATCCTGAACTCAGCTCTTCTCACAGACACAGCAAACTTATAGCTATAAATAGAATAATTTTCCTCTGAAAAGAACATGAGAACTGGGTGTCTAACACTTCCACAACAAAAGACAAAAGACACAAGACACATATTAAGATGGATAGGAAGGCCAAGACATGGCCTCACCCATGACCCTGTCCCAGATGTGGTGACACCGCAATCAGGAAGGTCCCCCATATATGAGATTCTCCCTTGAGGAGTATCCCATTTTGGGCACCCTAGCCCTAGGGGCTGGCACCAGAAAGACAAGCCCCCAAAATAATCTGGTTTTGAAAATCAATGTGGACTAAGACCAAAAGAATCAAAAATACTGTAGTGATCAAAGAGCTATAGGGAAGAGAGATGTTGCTCTTAGAGGGCTCATTGCAAACCATACCTGCCCTGAGATCAAGTGCAAAAGCAACAGTTTGCTAGTGCATACCATAAACAAGGGAGACCCACTTACTCATTTTATTTAAAAAAATTTTTTTTTTAATATTTATTTTCAAGACAGAGTGGGGGGGGGGGTTGTGGGAAAGGGGCAGAGAGAGAGAGTTACACACAGAATCTGAAGCGAGCTCCAGGCTCTGAGCTGTCAGCACAGAGCCTGATATGGGGCTTGAACTCAGGAACCGTGAGATCATGACCTGAGCCAAAGTCAGACACTTAACCGACTGAGCCACCCTGCCACTTACTCATTTTAAAGTGTCTGCCAGAGAGATAGGAATTCAGGGGTTTTATCTGGGGATGGAAGTGTTAGTGGATAATATTTTTGCAATCTCATCTTAACTTTCTGGTGATAGAGCAGACAGACATTGTTCTTGGTGCTCTCCCTCTACTCAGGTACCATTGGAGGGAGTGCTCTGTCCGCCCTGGGCTGTAACTAGGCTATGCAGGCACCCCACACTCTGCTCACCCCATTAGCACCTAAGGTGCAATAGTGCCAGGCAAGCATCCTCGCCCCCACCCTCCATGCGCAGTATTCCAGCCAAAACTGGGCCAGACTAAAGCCATTAGCTGTGCTCACCTCGAGTAGAGACTGAGTTGTAACTGGGGTGATCAAGCAGCTTGAACTCTGCTCACCCTACACAGTGACTGAGCCACCCCGAAGTCAAGTGAGTGTTTCCAACGCTGACGTCCGTGTGCAGCAGCCATAGCCCTTTCAGTGGACAGCCAGTGGACACATGCAGCCTATGTAAATGATGCCTATAAGAGTGACTAGCTGTGATCGCCAGATCTCGATTACACTTCTGATCCACGTGGAACACATGACCAGTCCTCAGACTGAGTGAGATAGCCATTTCCCCTAACACATATAGAAAAACAGATATGGCAAAATGAAGGCAAAATGAAGAAACAGGAACGTGTTTCAAACCAAAAACAAGGTAAATTCCTAGAAAAAAGACATTAATGATATGGAGATTAGCAACCTACCAGATTAATAATTCAAAGCAGTGGTGATAAAGATGCTCACTGTTCTCTGGAGAAGAATTGACAAATACAGTGAGAACTTCAACAACAAGATAGAAAATGTTAGTACCAAACAATTTATAACTGAACTGAAAAATACACTAGACAGGTCCAGCTGCAGAATGGTTGAAAGAGAAGAACAGACCAGCAAGCTAGAAGACAAAGCAATGCAAAACAGCAGCCAAAGCAGCAAAATGAAAAAAAAATTAAAAGAAGTGAAAATAACCTATGGGACATCTCTAAAAACATCATGCAGAGTAACATTTTCATTATAGGGGTCCCAGAAGGAGAAGAGAGGGAAAGAGTCAGAAAAATTATTTGAAGAAATTATGCCTGAGAACTTCTTTAATCTGGGGAAGGAAAGAGACATCTAGGTCCAGGAATCCCAGAGAATAACAAGATGAACACACTGAGAAACATAATTAAAATGGTGAAAACTAAAGATAAAGAGAAAACCGTAAAAGCAGCAAGAGAAAAGTAACACATTATAACAAAGGAAACCCTGTAAGGCCGTAAGGAGATTTTTCACTAGAAACTTTACAGGCCAGAAGGGACTAGTTTTGACATATCCAAAGTGCTGAAAGGGAAAAATTGCCAACCAAGAATGTTTTTAACTCTGTAAGGTTATCACTCACAATTGAAAGATAGAGTAAGACTTTTCGAAATGTGCAAAAACCAAAGGAGTTCATCACTACTAACCTGGTCTTACAAGAAATGTTAAAGAAACTTCTCTGAGGTAAAAAGAGAAGGCACTAATTACTAATAAAATAAACAAAAGTAAGAATCTCTCCAAAAAAAGTAAATAAATAATAATGGTTGTGGATCAAACACAAAGCAAGTGCAAAGGTTAAAAGACAAAGTAGTAAAATTAATTAAAGATACATTAACTAGTTAAGGGATACCTAAAATAAAAAGATGTAAAATGTGTCAACAGAAATTTTAAATGCTGGTAGTAAAATATAAAGCTCTGGAATGTGCTCAACATTAATTTACTCTCAAAAGTGACTTGCATACATAAGCTATTATATGGAAAGAGTGCCTGGGTGGCTCAGTAGGTTAAACTTTGGACTCCTGATTTCAGCTCAGGTCATGATCTCATGCTCGTGAGATTGAGCCCTGCATGGGCTCCATGCTGGGTGTGGAGCCTGCTTAAGATTCTTTCTATCTCTCCTTCTTACTCTACCCCTGTGCTTTCCCCTCTGTAAAAAAAAAAAAAAAAAAAAGATATTATATGGGAATCTCATGGTAACCACAAAGAAAAAAACTTAAAGATATACACAAATGAAAAAAGAGAATGTAAATATTAACACTAATGAAAGTGATCAATTTAACAATTTTCAAAGAGAAGAAAGGAACAGAGAGGAACTGCAAAATCAGAAAACAATTAGCAAAATGGCAATAAGCACATACTTGTTAATAATTACTTTATATGTAAATGGACTAAATTTTCCATTCAAAAGACATAGTGTGGCTGAACGGATAAAAGCACATGACCCTTCTAAGTGCTGCTTATAAGAAACTCATTTCAGATCTAAAGATATACAGACTGAAAGTGAAAGGATGAAAAACATATGCCATGCAAACTGATACGAAAAAATGTTGGTGTAGTAGTACTCTAATATCAAAAACTAAGCCACAAAACAAGTCTCCATAAAATTAAGATTTTAATCATAGCAAACACCTTTTCTGGCCACAATGGTATGAAACTAGAAATCAATTACATGAAGAAAACTGGGAAAAACACAAACATGTGGCAACAAAACAGCATGCTACTAAACAACCAGAGGGTCACTGAAAAACTCAAAGACCAAATAAAAAAAATACCTTGAGACAAATGAAATGGAAACTCAGCATTCCAAAATATTTGGAACAAAGCAAAAATAATTCTAAGAGGAATGTTCTTGGTAATACAGACCTACCTCATGAAAAAAGAGAAATTTCAAACATTCTACATTTAAAGGAACTAGATAAGAACAACATCCAAAGTTAATGGAAGGAAATAATAAAGAGCTGAAATAAATCAGAGACTTTAAAAAAATAGAAAAGATCAATGACATTAAGAGCATGTTCTTTGAAAAACTAAACAAAAATCAGCAAAGACTCATCATTTAGCCAGACTCATCAAAAAAAAAAAAAAAAAAAAAAAAAAAAGAGCCCAAATAGGCAAAATTAGAAATGGGAGAAATTACAACCTATGCCACAGATATACAAAGGATGACAAGAGAATATTATAAACAGTTATATGCCAACAAATTAGACAACTTACAAGAAATGGAATTTCCCTAGAAATAATCTTTGAAGACTGAGTCATGAAGAGATAAAAATCAGATCAATCATAAATAATGAATTGAATCAGTAATCAAAGACACACAAAAGTCTAGGTCCAGAAGGTCAGAAGATGTCACAGGTGAATTCTTCCAGACATTGAAAAGAGAGTTAATACCTGTCCTCCTCAACTTATTCCAGAAAATTGAAGGGAAAGGAGAACTACCAAATTTATTTAATGAGGCCGGAATTACTGTGATACCAAAACCAAAGATACTACAAAAAAGAAGGGGGCGGCTGTATCTGTGTTGAATGTAGATGCACCAATCGTCTACAAAATATTAGCAAATTAAATTCCAACAATATATAAAAGGCTCATAAAACCATGACCAAGCGGGATTCATTTTAGGGATGCAAGGATGGTTTAACAAATTAATCATTGTGATACATACCACATTAGTAAAACAAAGGTTAAAATTCATATGATCATCTCAGATGCCGAAAAGGCATTTGAACATATTCGAGAACAATTTATGATAAAAACTCTCAACTAAGTGGGTATAGAGGGAGTATACCTCAATATAATAAAGGCCATAAATGACAAATCCACAGCTAAAATCACACTCAAGAGTGAAAATCTGAAAGCTTTTCCTCCATGATAAGGGCAAGATGCCCATTCTTGCCACTTTTATTCATCATAGTATTGAAAGTCCTAGCCACAGCAATTAGGCAAGAAAAAGAAATAAAAGACATACAAATTGGAAAGGAAGAGGTAAAACTGTCAGTACTGCTAATGACCTGATATTAGATAGAAAACCCTAAAGGCTCCCAAAAAACTGTTAGAAGCAATAAATAAATTCAGTAAACTTCCAGGATACAAAATTAATATATAGAAATCTGTTGTTTCTGTACACTGTCAATGTGCTAGCAGAGAAATTAAGACAACAATCCCATATACAAATTCATCCAAAAGAATAAAATACCTGGGAATAAGTTTAATCAAGGAGGTGAACAACCTCTACTCTGCAAAGTCTAAGACATTAGTGAAAGAAATTGAATATGGCACAAATAGATGTAAAGATATACTCTGCTCATGGATTGGAAGAATTAATATTGTTAAGTATCCAAACTACCCAAAGCAATCTACAAATTTATTGCAATTCCCATCAAAATACCAGTGGCATTTCCCACAGAACTAGAATAAATAATCCTAAAATTTGTGTGGAACCTCTACAGACCTTGAGTAGCCAAAGTAATCTTGAGAATGTAGAATAAAGCTGGAGGAATCATGGTTCCTGATTTTAAACTATTATACAAGCTATAGTAATTAAAACAGTATGGTACTGGCACAAACACAGACACGTCGATCAGTGATACAGAATACAGCCCAGAAATAAACCCACACTTTCCTGGTCTATTAATTCGTGACAAAGGAGGCAAGAACCTACAATGGGAAAGAGACTGTCTCTTCAGTAAATGGTGTTGGGAAAACTGGACAGCTACAAAAAAAAAAAAAAAAAGAAAAAAACCTGGGTCACTTTCTTACATCATATACAAAAATAAGCACAAAATGGAATAAAGACTTAAATGTAGGACCTGAAACCATTAAATTCCTAGAAGAAAACATATGCAGTTTGATATCAGATGCAACCATATTTTGGGATGTGTGTCTCATAAGTCAAGGGCAACAATAGCAAAAAAAAAAAAAAAGGTACTACATCAAACTAACAAGCTTTTATACAGTAAAAGAAACCATCAACAAAAAGAAAAGGCAACATAACTGAATGAGAGAAGATACTTGCAAATGATATATTTGATAAAGTATTGATATCCAAAATATATGAAGAACTCAATACATGTCAACAGTAGTAAAACAAAATGCAATTAAATAATTGACAGAGGACCTGAATAGAGTTTTCCAGAGTGATACAGATGGCTAACAGGCACATGAAAAGATACTCACTGTCACTGATCCTCAGGGAATTATAAACAAAACCACAATGAGATACCAATTCACACCTGTCAGAATGGCCATTATCTAAAAGAAAGAAATAACACATGTTGGTGAGGAAGTGCAGAAGAAACTCTAATGTACTATTAATGGGAATGTAAATTGGTACAGCCACTGTGGAAAACAGTGTAGAGGTTCCTCAAAATATTAAAAGTAGAATCAACATATGTTCCAGCAAATTTATCTTCTGAGAAATTTATCCTAAGAAAATGAAAACACTAATTCAAAGTTATATCTGCACCCCTAAGTTCATTGTAGTATTGTTTACAGTAGCCAGATAAGTAATCTAAAAGTGAATCAATCTAAAAGTGTTGATCAGCGGATGAATGGATAAAGATGTTTCTCTCTCTCTCTCTCTCTCTCTCTCTCTCTCTCTCTCTCTCTCTCTCATACACACACACACACACACACACACACGAGTGAAATAATTAGCCTTAATAAAAAAATGAAACCTTGCCATTTGTGATAACATGAATGTACCTAGGGAGTATTATGCTGAGTTCAAATAAGTCAGACAGAAGGATAAATACTGTATGATTTCATTTACATATACAGTGTAAAAACCAAAACAAACAAAACAAAACAAACAGGCTTATAGATAGAACAAACTGGTGCTTGCCAGAGAGAGGCAAGTTTCAGGGATGGATAGAATTGGTGAAGGGTATTAGGAGGTAGAGACTTCTAATTATAAAATAAGTAAGTCATGGGGAGGTAATATAAACATAGAGTTTATAGTCAATTCTACTGTAATAAGTTTGTGTAGTATGAGGTGATCATTTTGTAAAGTGTAAAAATATTGAATCACTGTCATACACCTGAAAATATGGTATTGTATGTTAAGTACAAATCAGTAATAAAAAAAGCCTTTCCTGTTTTGGATAACAACCCTTTATCAGATGTGTCTTTTCCAGTATTTCTCCAGATCTGTGATTTGTCTTCCCTTTTTCTTGACATTGTCTTTTGCAAAGCATATATTTCTGATTTTAAATAAATCCACCTTCATGAATTACTTCTTTTCGTGTTTTATCTCAAAGTCATCACTGTATCCAGGTTCATCTAGAGTTTGCATGTTATCTTTCAGAATTTTACAGTTTTTTGTCTCTAATTGCCTGTAAACCTATTTGAATGAGCTTTTGGAGTATTAGGTCTGGTTCTAGCTTCATTTTTTTTTTTTTCATGTAAATGTTCAGTTGTTCCAGCACCATTTGTTGAATGACTACCTTTTCCCCCATAGTATTGACTTTTCTCCTTTGTCAAATATCAGTTGACCCCACATGCATGTGGGTCTATTTTTATGTTCTCTGTTGAGTCACGTTTATCTGTCTATTTCACTAGTAATGGATTCCTTAATTACTTTTTACTTTTATATTACTTGATTACTTTGTAGCTTTATAGTAGATCATGCAGTCAAACTCACTGTTTAAATTTTTAATTATGAAAAAATTTAAGAATCACAGAGGTAGCCAACAGTCCATTGAATACCCCTGTATGCATCACCTAGTCATCATACTCTCGTTTTAATTTTATCCCCCTTTCCACTTCTACTTCCAGATTTTCCAAAAAATTCATGATGTTCTAGATATCTAGATATAGATTATTATATAATTATATCTAGATATAATTCCATTTATACCTATTCAGAATGAATTTCTAAAACACAGTATCTTCACTTTGAGGAAACTAATAAGTTGGTTCCTGTTTCCTAAAAGAGAGTTAAAGTTTTTTTTTTTTTTGAGCGAGGGTTCAGGTTGAATGTATACTTTTTTTGAAAGTTAGAGAAAGTCTATTGTGATACATAGTTTTATTTTACACACACACACATATTGTAAACTCAGGAAAATGTAGAATTCATTTATAGATACAGCTTTATAATACTCATTTTATGAATTTTATCACATACATTTTATGTATTTGCTTCTTGATAACTAGGGCTTTTTTTTTTTTTTTTTTTTTTTTGAGTCACCTAACAGTTTTTCTTAGGAAAGTATCCTTAATTCTTTGTCGGTTGTTTGAGATGCTCATCACCTTGGTGCTCTTATAGAAATAACATTTCAAGTCTCCAGTACACATTCACCTGATATTAGCAAAGGCATTATTTGTTCTTCTGTAAAAACACCTGCTTTTTCTTTCTCATGTATTTCTTAGTTATTTATTTATATAACTATGGACATAGAGATACTTATTTTATTCTGTGGGTGATAAGCTAATACTATTATTATTTATTTTGTTGCCCAAATTTTTCAGCTTTGGCCTCAGGGAGTTTGTTTGTTTAAATTATTTTTTACTTTCTATTACTTTGGAACCATCCATTTTCCCAAGGTGCAAAAGAACAGGTTTTTAAAGGTTCATTGATTTTTTTTTTTTATATAAGTCAGATTTCTTTGAAATGTTTCTATTTTTTATAAGTCATTTCAGCAACTTATTCAAGTAAAGGTGAAATTACTCAATGACCATGTGGTTTGAAAAATTGCCAACATAAACCACAATATAAAATGATCTAATTACCATCCATTAGAAACCCCATTGTGGTAATGCATTTCTCCAGGCTCAATAGAAATAATATATATAATAAATGCTCTTTTTTTAAATCATATTGATGTAAACACTTGTAAAAACACATTTCTGTTTTCCTGTTCCTTGACAGAGAATGAAAGATATAATATTTTCTTTTTTCTTTTTAAGTTTTACCTTTAATTATCTGTATATCAGAAAACCAGATTATTAAGATGGTTAACATTATATGTATAATATACTCTGAATAAGGACTTTAGGATAATTTTTAAAGGCTTCATAATAGCCCCCTCAGTTATGTAGGAGAGGCCTTTCTACTTAGTTCTAAATTCACAGATGCATTACATAAATGTATTCATAGATGTATTACATAAACTGCTTCATGTCAGTTTTTAGATAAGAAATATATTAGAAGGTACAGAATAAGTTACAAAAATTAAACAATTTGACTAAAAAATTAAAAAAATAGAAATACCATATGATCAAATAATTCCATTACTGGGCATTTGCCCAAGGAGAATGAAAACACTAATTCATAAAGTTATATGCACTCCTGTGTTTGTTGTAGCTTTATTTACAATAGCCAAGACATGGAAGCAACCTGAGGGTTCATTGATAGATGAATGGGCAAGGATGTGTGTGTACATACACACACACATAGAAATACTATACTCTCTTAAAGGATGAGATCATTTCATTTGTGACAACATGGATGGACCATAGGTTATTATGATAGGTGAAATTAGATTGAGAAAGACAAATACTATATGATTGCATTCATATTTGAATCTAAAAAAACAGATGAACAAACAAAGAAAAAGTAGAATCTGGCCTATAAATACAGAGAACAAATTGATGGTTGCCAGAGGGGAGGAGAGAGGAAGGAAGATAGGCAAAATGGACCAAATGGGTTAAGAGGACCATGAGATAGAGGTTTCCAGTTATGGAATGAATAAGTCCCGGAAATAAAAGGCAAAGCCTAGGGAATATAGTTGGTGATATTGTAATCATGATATATTGGTAACAAATGGTAGCTGGAATTGTGGCAAGGGTAACATAGTCAAATCACTATATTGCATACTTGAAACTAGTGTAATGTTGTGTTTCAGCTATACCCCCCAAAAACCAAAACAGTGCCACTCTTCTATTTTATTTTGAAAAGATTTTTTTCATTGAAAATAGATACTAAAAAATAAAATATTTCTAAGTACTGCTTTCAAATATGCATGGAAATATTTAAAGTTTATTATCTGGGCTGTTATCTCTATGCACAAATTTTCCTCTTTCTGATCTGTTGAAATTACGACAAATGTAAAGTTAGTCAGATTTCAAAAGATTGCTGTATTAACTCTACAAGTAGTTGCTGAAGTTGTAACACCTTATGTCATAATGATATTAAAAAGTGAATTTCATTTTTCTATAAAAGATAACTGTGTTGAATTCCTTTTCAGACTCTCGATCTTATTCACTTAATTTCTTGAACGTATTATCCATAGTTATTTTATAACCATGTTAAATTTTTGTCTATTATCTCCGTTTTCTCTCCTCTCTGTTATTTATTTATTTATTTATTTATTTATTTATTTTTATTTTATTTTTAACATTTTTTATTTATTTTGAGAGAGAGGAAGAGAGAGGGAATGCAAGTGTGAGCAGGGAAGGGGCAGAAAGAGAGACAGACAGAGAATTCCAAGCAGGCTCCGTGCTGTCAGCACAGAGCCCGACATGGGGCTCAAATTCAGGAACCATGAGATCATGACCTGAGCCAAAACCAAGAGTCAGATGCTCAACCATCTGAGTCACCCAGGTGCTCCTCTGTTTTTATATTTTTTCTTGATTTATATTCACATCATTGTGTCTTTTCTTATATGCATATTTTTAAAACTTTGTATTTTTTTAATGTTTACTTAGGAGACAGACCAAGTGCGAGTGGGGGAGGGACAGAGAAAGAGGGAGATATAGAATCCGAAGCAGGCTTCAGGCTCTGAGCTGTCAGCCCAGAGTCCTATGTAGATTGAACTCACAAACTGTGAGATTATGACCTGAGCCTAAGTCAAACATTTAACCTACTGAGCCACCCAGCTGCCCCTTAAAAGTTTTTATTGAAGTAGAAATATGTGATGTACATGTGGCAGAAGCAAATGGCTTTATCAGGGAATAAAGAAAGAAATTAAGAAATAGAAATTACAAATGTATTTCAGAAGCCCCTCTTTCCCCACTTTTTTTTTTTTTTTAACGTTTATTTATTTTTGAGACAGAGAGAGACAGAGCATGAATGGGGGAGGGTCAGAGAGAGGGAGACACAGAATCTGAAACAGGCTCCAGGCTCTGAGCTGTCAGCACAGAGCCCAACTCGGGGCTTGAACTCACGGACCGTGAAATCATGACCTGAGCCAAAGTCGGCCGCTTAACCGACTGTGCCACCCAGACGCACCCCCCCCCCCCTTTTTACTTAATATCATGTTTACCTTTTGAAATGGAAACAGAATCTTTACCCTGAATGACATTGTCTTTTCTTCCTTCCTCCTTTCTTTTCCTTCTTTACTTTATGAAAATTGTTGAACTAATTTGAAGCTTTAGATGATGAATTTTGGTTTGCTTGTAGAATATTACTGGGTAAGGGTATCAACAATCTGATTTACTTTATCATTTCAGTTATGGATTGAGATAATTAAAAACTGGGTGTTAATTTTAGCATCTTTATTCTCTAAAAGACTCTCAGGCTTTTATTCATTTATTTATTTAGCTTATTTTAATTAATTAATTTTTAAGACTCTCAGACTTTTAAACTAAAGAGTTGGGAGAGTTATTAGGACTTTGCTTTTGGGGGGATCTTGACGTCCAGTTTTTGTTTCCATAGTTTTGTGAGTCTCCTGAAAACTCTACTCAGATTCTAGGCCTCTCAGCCTCCTATTAGGTAATAGCATGTGTTTATACGGTTTTAGGGGAAAGCAATTGCAATTCTCATTTGGATTTCTATGTTTACTACTTCTGGGTCTTGCCTACATAATTCATCCCTGTTCCTTTAGCTTGTTAGTACCTTCAGATATGTTTCATGTTTTCACCCTAGCTTTTCTAGTTCTTACTAGAAGGGTTTGTTTCATATTGCCTATTCAGCCATTACTAGAAGCAGAACTCTATAATCCTGTATTACCTGTTTTTAAAAAGTGATCTTTAGGGGCACCTAGGTGGCTCAGTCAGTTAAGCATCCTACAATTGATTTCAGCTCAGGTCATGATCTAATGGTTCGTGAGATTAAACCCTTTGGGCTGTGTGCTGGCAGCCTGGTTGGGATTCTCTCTCTCCCTCGGTCTTTCTCTGCCCCACTCCTGCTCATGTGCACTCACTCTTAAAATAAATAAATAAACATTAAAAGTGATCTTTAAAGACTTTATTTATGATGAAATTTTTGTCACCAGAATTTGGGACTTCTTTTAAGTATCTATATCTAGCATTGATTAAAGTTATTTCACTGTAATGAATTCTCCAAATAGTACATCATGGTCAAAATGAAGCATTGCACACGAGCTTTATGTTATATTTGTAAATTCTCAAATACAAGACAATTTCTTTTCTGAGGGAAATTTTGGAGATAAAGTTTTCTTTATATTTGGCAAGTTGGGATATTTGATTTGAGGATAATGGGGTTTTTTTTTAATTTTTTTTTAACGTTTATTTTTGAGACAGAGAGAGACAGAGCATGAATGGGGGAGGGGCAGAGAGAGAGGGAGACACAGAATCGGAAGCAGGCTCCAGGCTCCAAGCCATCAGCCCAGAGCCCCACGCAGGGCTCTAATTCACGGACCGCGAGATCGTGACCTGAGCTGAAGTCGGACACTTAACTGACTGAGCCACCCAGGCGCCCCTAATGGTTTTTTTTTTATGTGGTTTCTGGAAAGAAAATTTCTTTTAATTTTATTTTTTTAATTTAAAAAATGTTTTTTGAGGTGGGAGGAGGGGCAGAGAGAGCAGGGGCACAGAGGATGCAAAGGGGTCTCTAGGCTGACAACAGTGAGCCCAGTCTGGGGCTTGAACTCATGAACCGTGAGATCATGACCTGAGCTGAAGTCAGTTGCTTGATCAACTGAGCCACCCGAGTGCCACCAGAAAGAAAATTTGTTAACCAAAGCAGTGGTAATAGCTACTATTTGAGTGTTTCATATGCACAAGGCATTGTGTGCCTTGTATAATCTCCACTAAACGAATCAATCTTTATAAACACTTTTATGACAGATACTTCTTTTATTCCCTTTTATAGACAAGTAAATGAAGACAAGGAGAGGTCAAGTAATTTGGCATGGTTATAGAGCCAGCACTGTTAGAGAAGTGGTGTGATGTAGTATATACCCATTTTGGTTGTATGCACCTAGCTTCCATTCTGTTAGGGCTAATGTCTCTTCTGATGGATTGAAAACCTGTGAAAATATAGCCAGCAGCAGCACAGATGCAGATATAAATTATTAGAGATTGGTTCCCATTCTGTGTGGAAGCCCTGTCTTGTTCATTAACCTCATAAAAACATCAGCCCTTCATTTATCAATTAAGCGATGCAAATATGTCTTTTATTAAAATAATATAATTGAACTTTAATAAACTGTGTTAATTAATAATGAAGGAGACATGAAATGAGTAAATACTTAGTGAAAGCAGCTTTTTATGTGCATGAGGATTTTGGTAGCTAGAGGGTGTTAATACAGCATTTTCATCATATATCAATTTCAAGTAGAGCTTGAACGTTTGATTAAAGTTGACTAAAGATGGTAGGTGAGTGCTTATGCTTAGAGGACATGATTATTTGGGTATCATTATATTAGTTTACTAATGCACTTAACAGAACTGGTTTGGCTTGGAGCTCCATAAAGGAATAGTCATTCAAGTCTGGCCTTGATTTAAGAGTGTATCACCTCTTTCTATAAGTGGCCTGAGGTGATTGCTGAAAATTATTCACTTTTCACTTTACCCAGAAAACCCTACAAAGTCATGCAGATCAAGAGATTCAAGTAAGTCTTCATGTTCACTTTAAGAACACACATGAAACTACCCAGGTCATCAAGGGTATGCATATCCAAAAAGCCACCAAATATCTGAAAAATATCACTTCACAGAAGCAATGTGTGCCATTCCATCACTACGATGATGGAGTTGGTAGGTGTGCCCAGACCAAAAATAGTGGGGCTGGACACAGGGTCGCTGGCTTAAAAAGAGTGCTATAATTTTTACTGCACATGCTTAAAAATGCAGAGAGTATTGCTGAGCTTAAGGGTTTAGGTATAGATTCTCTGGTCATTGAACACATCCAGGTGAACAAAGTCCCCAAGATGCAACATAGAACTTACAGGCCTCATGGTTAGATTAACCCATACATGAGCTGTCCCTTCCACATTGACATGATATTTACTATAAAAGATCAGATTGTTTCTACACCAGAAGAGGAGGTTGTGCAGAAGAAAAAGACATCCCAGAAGAAACTGAAGAAACAAAAACTTAGGTGCCAGGAGTAAATTCTGCATAAAATAAATGCAAATTAAAAAAAAGATTACTTATTTCAATTACAGTCCTCTCTTTTTTTTTATTTTCCTCTCTTTTAAAGGACTGGGAGAGAAGTAAAATTGACTCTCAAACAACACAGGTTGAACCATGCAGGTCAATTATACATAGGTATTTTTCAGTAACTGTAGTTCATTCAGTCCTGTATGTGTATTTTCTCTTATGATTTTCTTAACATTTTCTTTTATATAGTTAACTTTATTGTAAGAATACAGTATGTAATACATATACAAAGTATATGTTAATTGATTGTTTATGTTATCAATAAGGCTTCAATTAACAGTAGGCTATTGGTAGTTACATGTTTTGGGAGTCAAAAATTATACTCAGATTTTCAACTGTGTGTGGGTCATTAAACCCCATGTTGTTCAAGGGTCAACTTGAAGTAGTTTATTTTGAATTGTGCATTCAAATAGTGAAGTAAACAGTCAGCAAAACTAAAAGGCAGTCTATGGAATGGGAGAAGATATTTGCGAACGACATACCTGCAAACTCAGTTAAGTAACGGGCAGAAGACACGAATAGACACTTTTCCAAAGAAGACATCCAGATGGTTAACAGACACATGAAAAGATGCTCAGCATTGCTTATCATTAGGGAAGTACAGATAATGTTATAATTTCTAGTTTACTTTTGAAGGTGGGTATTTAAAAAAAAACTCCTTTTGTTTCCAAAGAGTTCTTTGTTGATGTCTGTATTAGTTTGCTAGATCTGACATAACAAAATACCAGACTGGGTGACTTGATGAATCCATTTATTTCTCACGTTCTCATAGTTCTTCTAGGAGGCTGGAAGTTAAAGATCAAGGTGTTGGCAAGTTTGGTTTCTCCTGAGGCATCTCTCTTTGGCTTGCAGATGGCTGTCTTGTTACTATGTACTCACATTTGTTTTTTCTCTGTGCCACCATTGGTGTCTTCTTATAAGGATACCAGTCCTATTGGATTAGGGTCTCACCCAGATGGTCTCAGTTACACTTAATTACTCCTTTAAAGGTCCTAGTTTAATGTATAGTCACTTCCAGAATGAGGTCTTTGACATGTGAATTTGGAGGGTGAGAAGTACAGTTCAGTCCATAACAATACCTTTTGCCCCTTTTTAAATTGAATTCATTGTAGGGTTTTTTTGTGTTTTTGTCTTACTGTTGAGTTTTGGAAGTTGTCTTTATATTCTGGATACTAGTCCTTTGTCATATATGTGGTTGCAGATACTTTCTGCCGGTCTAGAATTTTTTTATTCTTCTTTAGAGGGTTTTTCATGGAGCAAGAGTTTTTAATTTTGATGAGATCCAAATGTTCTCTGTTATGGACTGTGCTTTTGGTGTCAAGTTTAGGAACTCTTTACTTAACTCTATAACTTTTATAGTTCCCTAGGTCCCCAAAGTTCTGTTTTTAAGTTTTGTTTTTGTTTTTTTCTTTGTCCTCAGTCTGTTTTTTCGCTGTTG
Source organism: Panthera uncia (assembly GCF_023721935.1). NCBI lineage: Eukaryota > Metazoa > Chordata > Mammalia > Carnivora > Felidae > Panthera > Panthera uncia. The sequence continues at coordinate 57,399,496 of NW_026057577.1, read as the reverse complement.
TTCAGATTGGGCCGTTTCTATTTCATTATGTTTGAGTTCACTGATGGTTCCTTTTTTCCCTTAATACTGCTTTTGATTGTAGTCATTGTTTAATTTTGATTCTTGTGTTTTTCTTTTTTAAAGTTTATTTATTTATTTTTAGAGAGGGAGAGAGAGAGAATCCCAAGCAGGCTCCACGCTGTCAGCACAAAGCCCGACATGGGGCTTGATTTCACTAACCGTGAGATCTTTATATGTTCTGTGTCTTCAGATTTTAACTCTTTGCTAAGACTTTCTGTTTTTTCATTTGTTTCAGGAATGTTCCTCGTTGCTCATTAAAGCATTTTTATGATGGCTGCTTTAGAATTTTAATCAGATCATTCTAATATTCCTATCATTTTAGTGTTGGCTTCTACTGGTTATCTTTTTTCATCCAGTTTGAGATCTTCCTGGTTCTTGGAATGATGAATAATTTTTATTGAAACCTGGACATTTTGAATATCATGAGATTCTGGATCTTATTCAGATCTTCTGTTTTAGCTGGGTTTGTTTGATACTATTTCATTAAGGAAAGGTGGAGTGCATGCTGCCTTCTTACTGCTAATCATGGTAGCAGTCCAGGTTCCCCACTCAGCCTCCATTGATACCTCGGGGAGGTTGCACTCGCTGTTACTGTGGGTAAATGGGGGATTTCTGGCTGCTTACTAATTCTCTCCTGATTGCTCTCAGGCGGGGAGGGATAGAAATGCCTCGTTGTTCCCCATGTTTCCTGGGATAGTGTCCTTGTTACCACTGGGTGGTGGTGCTACAAGTCTTGAGTGTCCTCAGTATTTTCTTACACTAGCTCAATAGGGAGGGTTGAGGTCACTTTGTTCTTGATGGGAGGACTTAGATATGCAAGTAACCTGCTTTGTCTTTATTGGCACCGTGGGGATGCCTTGTTATCTCCTGGTGGAGATTAAAGTCTTGGGCTGTGGAGGCCTTTTCTGACATCACCCCAGTGGGTTGATTGAGGCATCTCATTACAGCTGGGGAAGCTCCCACATCACCCTTTGCCAGTAGGGGTGGGAATGAGGCCTTAGTTTTTTTTTCCCTCTATCAGTAGCTGTACGAGAGCAGTTATTTTCTGAAAAATTTTGTCGTGCTAGATTTTCTTTTTCTTGGTCCTTTGGCTACAGACAGTAGGCTTTTGGAGGGTTTGTTTCATCTGTGCTTGGCGTTTTTGGGTTATCAGCTTCTCTAGCGCTCAGCTGCTTTGATATATGACTAAAAATGAAAATCCAAGGAACTTACTGTTGTTTCATTCTTTGGGTCATGGGGTCCATATCTAGTCTTTCTTCTCTCTCCCTTTCCCTGCTTAAGTTTGTTTCATATGTAACATCTCCCGTTTCTAGTTGTACATAGTGAGAGGAATAGGGAAAAGTACATCTACTCCCATCTTTTCAACAGTAGAAAGTGTGTTTCAGGTAGTACTTGATAACAGAAATTACCTGTAAACAATCGTTGGATTAGATCGAGGTGGATATTATTGTCTTTATATGCTTTTTGTTTGTTTTTAAGACTAAATGCCTCTAGGCAGATTTTATTGGCAGAGATACTAACGCATTCAAGTTAAAAGTACAAGTCAAAAATATAGAATCAACACCTGGATATATATAGGTACCAAACAGAGTTTTTCTTGACAACACAGAGACTTGTTACTTAATCACTCGTTTTTAACCTGTCAAGTTTTATTGCGATTTCTTTTATGTGTGCTGCAGTTGAAACACTTCTCTTTATTCTGACCCTTTGATCCATTTACACACTGACTGATAATGCATGGAAATAGTTTTCAGGTTTTAGGTAGTCTCGTCTTATAGGCTTTGTTAGAGTCTCATGTTCAAGTTTTGCCTTTGGTCAGCTATAGATATATCTGTGAGGATTTAATATTTTCAGAGGTTTACTATGTAATATAAAAGAAGTATTATCTATAGCACTAAAAGACAGTTACATTGTTATAAAAAGCAAGGCCTTTCTTTTATACAGGTAGCATAGTATTTTCAAATCTCTTTAACAGTAATATTCTTCAGTAAAATACTAGAGTAGATGGTAAAAAGAAAGTTTTCTTTTATTTGTTTCTTATAGGAAGACGGTTTAGAAGACGATGAAAAGAATTTCTATGACTCTGATGATGACCAGAAGGAAAAGACTGACAAAAGGAAGAAGTCATATACTATGGATCCAGACCATAGACTTTTAATTCGGAATACAAAGCCTTTACTTCAGAGTAGGAATGCAGCGGTATGTTAAACCTTACAAAAATCATGGGTTGTTTTTTTTTTTTTTAACAGTGGTTAAAAGTATGTAAGTTCAGTAAACAAGTCTTTATTTTTTAGTGTGCTACTGGATCATTTGTTTGTTTATTTGTTTATACATCAAAAATCAGGCTTTTATTAGATTACTTGGCTTGGTAGTTATATACCTACTGGACTTCATTTACTTTTTTGTGGTTTTGTTAATTGGCTTTTCCTAAGATGTTTCTCAGTGGATTGGAAGACTGCATATTTCTGTTACTTAGTTGTAATTCAGAGCACTTAATCTGGTATCAGTCCATAATATTCATATGAACCTTGTAAGAATTTTTAAGAGGCTAACATAGAAAAAAGCTCTTAGCATAACACCACATAACATGATAAATTTTAGTTGGTAGGGTTGACTAACAATTAAAAATCATCTTCATTTGAGTCCTGAGCTTGTTTTATTTTGTTTTACGTCTTCTTATTTTAAATATACTTTATATTTCAAAACAATACTTGTACACAATAAAAAATTAGGAAGTAGGGACTAGCAGAAATTTAAAAAACTTAAAATATCATATTCCAGTCATTCAGAAATCACTGTATAATATCTTGATGCATTTTCCTCCAGATCCTTTTTCTGCATAAATATACGTATATTCACATGTGTGTATATCTACACATACATATTTTTTAAACTAAGATAAAAATCATACTGTATATAGTACTTTTTAATCTTTTTTTCCCTAGTCAGTCCTCTCTATTTCAGTAAAATTTCATCCCATTTAATGCCAAGTTATCTTAAAGTATCTTTTATAAATAGATAATCTAAACCAGTATCTCTTGCACCTGGTTGTTATTGTTTTTAAACCTCTCAAGTCTTGCAGAATACTCTTCTGGGTTTTCTCTTTGCTTCTTTATAGTGCTATTTAATTTTTTCTTCTGTACCCCTGTTTTACCTGTCAACTGGAAGTTATATCTAAACGTTAGATGGAGACAAGTAAAACATTTTCTTAATATTTTTTAATTAAAAGTGTTCTTAATTAATTACTGTTTAACTAGTAAAAACTTAGAAAATGTGGAACTGTACTTGAATTACTTTAAGTTTTCTGATGCTTGTGAATTTAGAGCTTAGAGTTTTGTATATGTATCCTAGTAATCAGCAGAAGTTTTTTTCTTATACCTCAATTTAATTTCTATATCACTATTAAATAACCATACACAGTAATAAAAAATATTATTTTACTAATGTTGTAAAATATGATTCTGTTTCACTGAGCCCAGCTTGGCCAGCTTGTATTTAAGTAGCTGTAACTTAGCACCTAAAACCCTTCTTCATAATTGACTCACTGTTTAACTTTGCCTTGGGAATTGATTTTATGATCCAAATACTTACTGATCAAAAATGTTCTTGAATGGTGAAACAAATAGAAGTAGCTTGTATTTCTTGTCCCAATATGTTTTCATTCCCTGCTTACTTGATTGTGTACCAAATGGACACAGTTCCCTTTTTGTCCCAGTATGTTTTGGTGTCCTGCATATTTGATGCTGCCAAATACATGTAAAGCCTGGCTTGAAGGATTACGAACAGATTTCTTTATTTTAGCCCTGTTCTCAGTTAAAGGAGCGACTTTGAGAATTTTTTTTTCAGGAAACTTATTTGGTCAGTGCTGTGTAGGTTGAATTGCAGGCACGGGGCACTGGAAACAGTGTTGGGAGGCTGTTCTAATGGTCTAGATAAGGTGATAGTGGTATCGGTAGTTAGGAATAGAAAAGGGCTTATAAGATATACTTTTATCACGAATGTACATCATGTAACTGTAGAAGGCCTATCCAATTTGTATGTTTCACTTATGTTGGACTTTGGAGATATGGGAGCTTCCGTCTTACAGAGCTTTTACAAATCAGACTACAAATTTCAAATTCTGGTTATAGAAGAAACTTTAAACTGTTAGATTTGTAAATACTGGGGGAGACTAAGAGTATGTAGCCCTTGAGGGCTTGAGGGAGTGCCCTAATTAACATATGAGAGGAGATGACATGCTAAGTGGCATCTAGAATCTTAAAAGCCTTGACCCATATAGAAAGTACAGTTTATCTTCTTTCCAGTAGCATTTGGCTTACTATTTTTAACAGAAGACGACTTAATTATTTTCTGTAAAATACGTGAAAAGAAAGCTTCAGCTTTTCTGTTATGTACTAATACTTATTAGCCAGCTGTATGCTTTAATATTTTAAAAATATTTATTTATTTTTGAGAGAGAGAAAGCATGAGTGGGGGAGAGGCAGAGAGAGGTGGACATAGGATCTGGAGTGGGGTCTGGGCTGATAGCACAGAGCCCAGTAAAGGGCTCGAACTCAGGAATCGTGAGATCATGACCTGAGCCAAAGTCGGATGTTTAATCGACTGAGCCACCCAGGCGCCCCTGCTTTAATATTTTTTTAAATGACTATCACCTACTTTAGATTAAAACAGTCATGAATTGAGATTTTATTTTATTAGATTTTAAATTCTGGAGAGTTTGTTCTGTAACTAGAGTGTATTTGTGGATCATAACTGAAGAAATAAAATATCCTTAAACTCCTCAAATTCCCAATATCTGAAAGCTATAAATCAGTCTTACAAAAAAAAGTACAACAAAGTGCCAAACAACAGTGCATTTAGGACTCTGAGAACTGTATTTTTAAAACATATTTCTTAATTTTAGAAGGAAATTATCTCAAGCATCCTCAGGTATTGTATACTCTTTAAGCATATGTAAAATCCCTGCTATGTATTTGTTACTACTTTATAGACTAAGCAGAAGTAAAGTAGTAGTGATATATTTTCTGAGCTAAAGGCAAGATGATGTAACTATTTCTGCATTTGTCACAAGTAAAGCTGGATAACTTTCCAGTTTGGACTTTTGATGTCTAGATCTAAGTGTAGAGTCATGTAGGGGAAACATTGTACTCTTATAGTTTATCACCTTTATAATGGCTTTGAAGCAAAGACTATTTTTAAGTTTCTGCATTTTAGAGAAAAAGAAGATCATTTCAAATGCTGTTTTAGAGGAATTGTTTTAATAGAATTCGTTTAATTATAACTTCCACATACTGATTTTTTTAAATGTTCAGATTGTTAGTTTTGTCCTAAAGTATCTGGGCTTCATTTGGAAAGGCATGCTTACCACTTTTAAAATATTCCCAATTTCAGAGCAGAAGCAGCAGTATTAAGAAGAATAGGGGATTTGGAGTGTTGTATCAAGCTTTGCTTTGTATTGCCAAGCAGACTTTGGGTAGTTCATTTAACATCTGTTTTCTCATAACATCTATTTTCTTTTCTGTTCTCTCCTCTGTATTAGTTTCCTAGAGCTGTCATAACAAATTACCACAAACCAGGTGAATTAAAACAACGGAACTTTATTTTCTCACTTTTTAGTAGGATATCAAAGGGTTGGTTCCTTCTGGAGGCTCTAAGAGAGAAACTGCTTTTTGCTGGTGTATAGTGGATGCTAACAGTTCTGCATTCCCTGGCTTACAGATTCTTCCCTCCAATCTCTTCCTCCAATGTTCACACTGCCTTCTCTGTGTCTGTCCTTTTATGTCTCTACTAAGGACACTCACTGGATTTAGGGCGTACCCTAATCCAGTGTGATCTCATCTCCATCATTATCTTAATAATATCTGCAAAGATTTTATCTCCAGGTAAGGTCATATTCTGAGGGTAGACATGAATTCTTGGGAGAACATTCTTCAGCCTGCTTCAAAGGGTAGCAACATAATCCATCTTACTTCACATGAATTTTGCTGGAGTTAAAGAAACAATTTGTAGAAATGTACTCTGAGACTGTAGCAAATGTACTCTGAAACTGTAGCATGCTCTCCCGTGTTCATAGCTCTTGTTTTCATACTTTATCTTTTAGGTGGTTATGGCAGTTGCTCAGCTGTATTGGCACATATCACCAAAATCTGAAGTTGGCATTATTTCTAAATCACTAGTGCGTTTACTTCGTAGCAATAGGTAGGACGTGATTTTATATGTTATTTCTTTTGTATTCCTTCAAAGGTAATGTTTGAATAAATGTCATCTGTCTTTCAGACATTTATTACATGGTTTTGTATTATATCAATAAGATTTCATACTTAAGGGATCATGATTAAAGCCTTTACATAATTTATCTCTAGGTTAGAGATAAATATAAAATGTTTTTAACCTCATGCCCAAAGAGATTGAAAATGTTTTGGCAAAGTTTAATATCAGATTTTTATCATTTGTTTTGTTTACTGTGTATTAAGAATTATAACATTGTTTCAGCTATTTACCTTACCCTGAATATATTGTTAATAATTAGTTAAATTTAAAATTTTTTTTCAGTGAGTGCTTACCTCTACTAATAGAGTTGGGCGGGGGGAAGATGCATATTTATTTTTGTCTTTAACGTGACTACAGCACCATAACTATTTAGCCCTGGGCTGACTTTTGCCATTCCTTAGTGAGGTCCTTTGTGTTCCTGTTCTTTTCTCTTCTTTTCCTTTTTATCAGTTTAATAATTTTATTTTCTACAGCCAGCTCAAAGGTTATCAGAGGATCTGGAATGCATCTTTCACATGAAGCTTTATACCAGATTCATTTCTACCTTCATGTCTTAGCTATTTGGACATAAAAGAACATGACTTTTTTTTTTTTTTTTTTACTCTATCTTTTCACTCTAGTCATAATTCATAATTGAGTGACACAGTGAGCATCTTACCAAGAGTTTATGTTAATACTGTGGTTATGTTTATCCCCTTAGCCCTAAGAATACTTTCCTTGCATGTGTTCAGAGCAGCTACAGTATTGGCTTTACATCTTAGGAGTTACAGGATTATAAAATTGGTTTTTAATTTTCTAATGATGAATCAAATCCAATTTATTAATAATTTATAGGAAAAATGTGTTTAAAAAGAAGATATTTAAAAGTATCTAAAATTTACTAAAAACTTTTTAATATTATATTCAAGTTGAATGCAATATGAACCTTATTGCTGTTTTTTTTTCTTTAATATAGTGTTTACATAAAGATACGTAATTGGAAAATATATGCAGTAAAAATTCTCCTTTAATTTCTAGGGAGGTGCAGTATATTGTCCTACAGAATATAGCAACTATGTCAATTCAAAGAAAGGTACGTACATTGTGAACACATAATTCAAGAGAGAAATGAATGCATTAGTATCATAAATGTATTTATATATGTATTTTTTATAATCTAGGGTATGTTTGAACCTTATCTGAAGAGTTTCTATGTTAGGTCAACTGATCCAACTATGATCAAGACACTGAAGGTATGCATGTGCTTATTTTTCAGGTGTCCTTAGTACACGTTTACTTTGAAGATATTGCTGTAGCTTCTAGTATCTGCAAAATGGAGACCTGCTTCTTAAAAAACACAGACACACTTAGGGATTTTCTTTATGCTTTCTCAACTGTATTATTATATCCACTTTCTGTGCTGCATCCTAATAGTACAGACTTTATACATGCTACCTGCACCTTGAATAACTCATAGTATGCTGAAGGAGACAGTCATGTAAATAGATAATTTCAGCCCTAGTGTGTTTTCATGATATTATATAGATTTGAATTGAGTACTGTGTAGAACAAGAAAGATGGGGTTAATTCTCTAGGATTTAGAAAATACTTGTAGAAAAGTTGATGTTTAAGAGGATCTTAAAAGAATAATATTTTTGTGAATTTTTTTATTTTGGTTGGTAGATTGGGAATTTGTGGGGTTGGGAGTAGGACAGAAGAACAGTTTATGCTAACACAGAGATTATGAAAGAGTGTTGTGTTCAGGGCATAATAACTGCAGAACAGAGTGTAGTTAGGGATATAAAGCTATGATAATTAAAACAATGTGATATTGGGGCACCTGGGTGGCTCAGTCGGTTAAGCGTCCGACTTCGGCTCAGGTCATGATCTCATGGTCCATGAGTTTGAGCCCCGTGTCGGGCTCTGTGCTGACAGCTCAGAGCCTGGAGCCTGTTTCAGATTCTGTGTCTCCCTCTCTCTGACCCTCCCCCGTTCATGCTCTGTCTCTCTCTGTCTCAAAAATAAATAAATGTAAAAAAAAAAAAATTAAAACAATGTGATATTTAGACAGAAAAATAAGTGGGATGGAATAGAAAGTGTGGAAACAGATCAATGTGTATGAAAACGTACTATGTAATAGAGAACACATTACAAACCAGTGCGGGAAGGATGGACTTCTCAGCAAATGTTGGAATGATTGGGTATGCACATGGAAACTGGGTTTAATTATACAAAAATCTAATACACATCCAAATTGAAGGATATTTTAGGAGTGCTTGGGTGACTCAGTTGGTTAAGGGTCCTGCTCTTGATTTCAACTCAGGTCATGATCTCGCGGTTCATGAGATCAAGCCTCATGTTGGTTTGTGTGTTGACAGCATGGAGCCTGCTTAGAATTCTCTGTCCCCCTTTCTCTCTGCCCCTCCTCCACTTTCTCCCCCCCCCCCACCAAATAAATAAACATTAAAAAGACAAATGGAAGGATATTTTAGAAAATAATGGTTTCTCATCATCGAAAATGTCAAGGTTATAAAGGTCAAAAGAAAGACTGAAAAAGTTTCTGGCTGAAGGAGACTAAAGATACATCTGAATTCAATGTGTGGTATTGAACTGGATCCATTTATGTTATAGGATTGAGATAATTTGTAAAACTTAAATGGGAATATGACTGCATGTGTCAGTGTTACTTTCTTGATTCTATTGTGTTCTGTAGGACAATGTCCTTGTTTGTAAGGAACATACACAGAAGTCTTTGGGGATGATGTGGTATCAGATTGGTAACTCTCAAATGATTCAAACTAAAATAGTTCTTATTACTTTTTCTATATGTTAGAGATTGTTTTTAAAAAATTAAAATGTTTTCATCAAAATAAAATAAAGTCAAGCCATAATCTGGGAAAAAAAATTCCCAGTACCTGTATCTGAGAAATGACTAGGACTCAAAAAATATAAAGAACTTCTACAGTCCAACCCTTTTAATTGGAATGTTTAGACTATTTATTTATTTATGTATTTATTTATTTATTTATTGTTTATTTTTGAGAGACAGAGCACAAGCCAGAGGGGGGCAGGAGGGAGACACACACACACACACACACACACAGAATCAGAAATGGGTTCCAGGCTCTGAGCTGTCAGCACAGAGCCCGGCGTGGGGCTTGAACCTACAAACTTGAGATCATGACCTTTACTGAAGTTGGTTGCTTAACGAACTGAACCACTCAGGCACCGTGGTTTTTTTTTTTTTTTTTTTTT
>NW_026057577.1:57311500-57389832 GCF_023721935.1 Panthera uncia | reverse complement strand
AAGGGAGGGGGGGGGAGAGAGAGAGAGAGAGAGAGAGAGAGAGAGAGAGAGAGAGAGAGAGAGAAAGAGAAAGAGAAAGAGAAAGAATCCCAAGCAGGCTCTGCTCCATCAGTACAGAGTCCAACATGAGACTTGAACTCATGAATCATGGGATTATGGCCTGAGCCGAGATCCAGAGTCAGACGCTAAATTGACTGAGCCACCCAGGTGCGCTTAGACCATTTATTTTAAATGTACTTATTGGTATGACCATGTATATGGAGCATGATATGACCATGTAGCTACATACATATATACATCTTGTGGTTTATTTTCTGTTTATGCTATCTGTTCTGTTCCTTTTTTCCTTTTTCATGCTTTCCTTCAGATTTTTTGAATATTTTTTATGAGTAAAAACTGGAACTTTCTTAGTGAGTCTATTGGAGAAGCACTTGTAATTGCATATTTCTTATAACTGTAAATCCAGAAGAGAGAATTAAAATGTCCCAAGTATTTAGGATGGTAGAATGAATGAGAACAAATCAAGAGAATTAATTAGTATCTGGAAAAACAGAGGTATTACATGGAAGACGAGTTGTTTTCTAGCTTTATTAACAAAGAGGGGAAAAAGCCCAGCCACCTCAAATTGTTTAGGTTAATTAGATATAGGGGTGCCTGGGTGGCTCAGTTGGTTAAGCATCCGACTTTGGCTTAGGTCATGATCTCATAGTCTGTGAATTCAAGCACATCAGTTTCTGTGTTAGCAGCTCATAGCTTGCAGCCTGCTTCAGATGCTGTGTCTCCCTCTCTATCTCTACCCCTCACCTGCTCACACTGTCTCAATCTCAAAAATAAACAAAAAAAATCGTTTTTAATTAAATATAAATTGTAAAGTTGGGACAAACAGGGAAGATGTAGGATTCTCTTTTTTCCTAATTATTTTTAAGCATTATATAATTATCTGTCTTCTCTTTGGAGATGTAGGAAGACAAAAATTCATCTGAAGGGCATTATGCCTCAGAATACTTGTAACAGTGTGACTTTTGTTAAAAAAATAAGTGACCTTTGTATTAAATGCCTAGTCCTTATTAAATTAATCCTTTTTATTTATGTTTTAAAATGGTACTCTTTTCTCTACCCTAGCTTGAAATTTTAACAAATTTGGCAAATGAAGCCAACATATCAACTCTTCTCCGAGAATTTCAGGTTTGTATATAATGCTAATTATAAAATAACTTACAAAATATTTGTTCAGTTTACAGTCAAATATACATCATTCTCAGTTTAGAAGTAGATAATTGTGTTAAATAAAATAGTGATTTGGGACAAGTTTGAGAACTAAAATTTATAAATTTTCAAGAATAAACATTAACTACAAATTCAAAATTTAAGGGACATAGAATAGTAATCCCCTTCATGCTTTCATTGAATTTAAAAGACTGGTTTATAACTGTGGTTTGTTTGTTTGGGTTTTTTTTTGAAATTATGTTATTGGTAAGGATTCCATCTCTCTGTGCTGTCATCAGTATCAGTCTATACTCTGCATTCATGAAAATAGCTTCACTTCTTAACTGCTTGTCCTGTTTCATTGACCTATATACTCTTTTAGACAGTGTCCTCTTAGCTTTATGTACTTTTGGTCTAAAATTTCTCCTGTCATGATGTTTTTATCAGTGTTTTCTTTTGTTGTATTTATTTAACCATTAATGCTTTTGGATGAGGTGCCTCTCAGCTATACACCCTTAGAAGAGTGTTATTCAAAACTTACCTCATGAATATAGCCTTCATGTTGGAATCGTCAGGGCTGGACACTTAGTTGGTAGATGACAGCAATAGAAAACCTAATCTTAGTGTTATGGGTTTTTATATTTCATCAGCAGTTTTCTTAGTAAAAATGTGCCACATGCTACACACAAATCAGTTTTTGCCAACTCCCAACTTTTATGGATTTAATTTACTTTGTTGCTATAATCCTCCTGTATACCCATTTTAAATTTCCTTTTAGCTAAATAGGCATTGTATTTTCTTAACTGTGTGATGTTATACTTTCAGCAGAAGTAGTAGAATATTATAGCATGTCTAGGATTTATAATTTCAGAACTGGATTACTGTACTTTCATGCTGTGTGTTTTCCTAGGAGGATGACTTATAAAATTAGGATGTTATGGCTATTCAGTCATCTTACGTTTATATATGCCAGAAAATATAGTATCTCAAGTTCTTATTCAGTAATCTATAGCTATAGAACATTGTTTGAGTTTGATTTTTACCTCATTTTTAGAGATTTGCTTTTTTTTTTTAAGTTTTTAATTTTTTGTCTCAATGTTTGTGTTTGCCCTTTTCTTATTGTGGGTAATCTTTTTGGGTAGCCTTTTGCTGTGAACCTACTGCTTATGTCAGGTTTACTGGGGATGTAGACAGTGAGTCTCAGGTAATTTTATAGCATTGTTTAATTGTACACAAGTGATACATTGGACCTATTTCAGAATATTGGTGATCTACCGATTTCATTTAATTTCATTTAATATCAGGGCATAAGGTCCTTTAGTTAGTCAGACTTTCTAATACATTCTTTATGTATCCACTTTTTATCACTGTTAATATTTGTACCTCATTTGTGTGTTTTATGGGTTATGTTTATAGATATGTTCAGTTTACTTACAATAGTAATTTTTTGAGTAAAATAGAGAATTTTTCTAATGACGTATTCTGATTGAGGAAATTAGGTCATCAAGTGGGAAACAGTTTTAAATACAATTGACCTCTCCTCCATGGAACTAAGAGAATTTGTTTTATTTATTTCTTTAGTATTTATCCTGTTATTTGTACTATTTTCACAAAATTTGTACGGTTTTAGATATTCTTAGGTTTTTCTCTTCGGCACCATTTAAATGTACATCCTCGTTGGCATGTTAGAGAACCAGTGTTAATTGTACATTATGTTCTTCTCATTTGAGGTTGGCAGTCTTTTTTTTAAAAATTCACTTGAGGGACGCCTGGGTAGTTCAGTCAGTTAAGTATCCGAGTCTCTATCTCAGCTCAGGTCTTGATCTCACGGCCGTGAGTGCAAGCCCCACATTGGGCTCTGCACTGGGCTTGAAGCCTACTTAAAAGAAAAAAAAATTCCATTGAGAGGCACTTGGCTTGCTCAGTCAGTAGAACATGCAACTCTTGATCTCAGGGTTGTAAGTTTAAGCCCACGTTGAGCGCAAAGCTTATTTAAAAAAAAAAAAAATTAAAAAAAAATTCAGTCGAACAGGGGATTTTAAATTCTGTTACATATAATATATAAATATGCATATTTAAAGTATACTCATTTCTGTAAACAATGAAAGCTGAATTTTAAATTAAGAAATTTATAATCAAAGTGAAATTCGTTAGGGTTATAGTAAATTTTGTAAAGATCTTTTAACTTTCTATTATTAAATCAGTTATTTTTAAGTTTATATAAATATATAGTTTACATTTATATTTTTAAAATTTTTTTAGTTTTATTAATTTATTGGGAGAGAGAGAGCAGGGGAGGAGCCAAGAGAGACGGAGACACAGAATCCAAAGCAGTCTCCACACTCAGTGCAGAGCCTGATGGGCGGCTTGATCCCATAAACCATGAAATCGTGACCTGAGATGAAATCAAGAGTCGGTTGCTTAACTGAGCCACCCAGATGCCCCTACACTATATTTTCAAAACGTTCTTTTAAAGAAAATCTATTTCAAAACTGTGGCATTTTGTTACAAAATGAGTATATATAAAGTCTTTACTGAACTACTCACTGTAGCTATTGTAGTTTTATTACATTCAGATACCATTTTGGAAGTAAAATGTTTGTCAGTGGTATATTTGTCCTTTTCCTCCTCTTCTCCCAACTTTAGATTTAGTGTCTCTGAAAAAGCAACCCTTTTTTTCATAGATTCACAGATGCTGCTGGTTAAATGAACTGAAACCTCCAAAGAGAGAGTTCTCATCATCTCTTTCAACCTTGCACTTAAACTAATTGCTGTCTTTGGGTGACTGCTCCCCACTATCTGTTTTGGAATCACAAGCCTCTGTGGCCACAGGTGAATGAACCTGGCTTGAAAATGCGCCTCTTCTAAGGCACATTGTTTAAGTGAAAAACAAAATTTAATTAAGCTAAGTCATCATTTGGACCTCTTGCGCATATAAATGAGAATATTGTGTTATGTATTATAAAATTTTCATTTCTGACAAAGCTTAATACAATAGGGTTCTTTTTGTTCACTTGTTAGTACCCTAAAGTATAAACTAATTGAAATGGTATTTTTTAGACCTATGTGAAAAGCCAGGATAAAGAATTTGCAGCAGCCACTATTCAAACTATAGGCAGATGTGCAACCAACATCTCAGAAGTCACAGACACATGCCTCAATGGCCTGGTATGTCTCTTGTCCAACAGAGATGGTAAGTTAACAATGTCATTTTACTTCACGAAATTTATCCTTTGAATATTCTTGGCATGTTCTTCATATTGTAACATTTTTTAACATCTCATTTTAGTGTTTCCTGTATGTCAATAGCATGGTCATGATGAAAGTAGCATTTTATCTTTGAAATACAAAGACCCACACACACTTCTTTGTCGTTATTTTAGTAAATTAGATAACTAACTTGGAAACAGTGTTTGTTTCTCCTTAAACAAGAACTAAGAAAGTGTGTTTTATTTTATTTCTTCACAATTTAATCACCTTCATTATACCCTTTCCACAAAGGTTCTGTTTTACTGCTTTTAATGACATAGAAGTCATATATAATATTGGTTCACCTGCAGAGGGTGCTAAAAGCAGGCAAATGACTATAGCATGGAGAAGTGGCTAGATCAAAAAAGTATGTTTATTGTGTATCTTCAAAGGTTTGTTCTAAAAATGCATCTAATAATTTCATATTCAGGATTAAACTTGACTTAACAGTCATTAGTTTGAAAGCACTTCATGTTGTTAAGTCAGACAACATGTAAACATATTGTAAAACTGGATAGGTGATAACCAGTAAAATGCATAATCTAGGTTTCATATTGTTCTGCGGTAAAATGTCAGTTATTTCTATGGTATGGCTTTAGAAAGTGAAGCCCTTTGGAGAAAGAAATATTAGTCACTTTCACCTTTATAATAATATATTTAGAAGATTTTTATTATGATTGTATATTTGATTAAAACAAGAGATTCTTTTTAAGAAAAGCTTAATTTTTTTGTGTAAAATCATTGAAATTATTTGTGGAATTCTAAGTATAATTACATCATATTTAGACATAGCAAGCATATTGAAACATAAGAAGCTTGAATACATTTTATATTTATACTTTATTTATATTATTATGTATATTTTCATGACAATAATTCTGTTATCCCTAATTATCTATTCCTACATGTAGATCTCTTTAGAAAACTGTAACATTGTGATAAGTACTTCCAAGGATATTATTGAAACAAAATTTAGCCCCGAGTAAGAGTGATTTTTTTTATTGTGAACATAAAATTATAAACCTTAATCCTGCAAACTCAAGATAATATGATGGGTAGAACATTTATCTACATGCAATATTAAAATTCTAAATAAGTGACAACAAATATTATCAAGGAAATAGATTTTTAGAAAATATGACTGTAGAAGGTAACTAGAGGCGCTTAAGTTTTAAATATCAGTCATTTTGCCCATTTCTACTTGTATTTTTTTTAATATTTATTTTTGAGACACACAGAAAGAAGGACTGTGCATGTAAATGGGAAAGGGAGACTGAGAATCCAAAGTGGCCTCGGAGCTCCCAGCCCAGACCCAGACATGGGGCTCAAACTCCCAAACCTTGAGATCATGACCTGAGCCAAAGTCAGATGCTTAACCAACTGAGCCACCTGGGCGCCCCTTACATTTAGTGATAGCATCCTTTTTGTCTCTATTTCTTGTTTTTTTAATGTTGTCTTTATTTTTGAGAGAGAGAGAGAGCGCAAGCAGGGGAGGGACAGAGAGGGAGAGTGACAGAGGATGTAAAGCGGGCTCTGCGCGGATGACAGCACCAAGCCTGATGTGGGGCTTGAGCTCACAAGCTGTGAGATCATGACCTGAGCCGAAGTCAGACACTCAATTGACCGAGCCACCGAGGTGCCCCTTTCTCAGTTTCTATGTCACACTTTAAGTGTGAGTTGAAAAATATGTTTTATTTCCTATATCTTAATAATGACTTTCTGTTTGGTTTTATGTAGTGCTTTTCTTGGGAAAGTATCTCCACAATATTAAAGGTGATGAACCAAAGTTTTCCAGGGTAAATTATTCTTTTAAAATTTAGTTACATATAAAAAGTACTACAAATTATTTAGAATATTCATTAGTTCTTTTAAATACAAAAGAATATTCAAGGTTTCTGAATTTTAGTTTTTGACCCTTTTTTCTCATGTGAAATTTGCAAGTTGTGTATTTTAAAGCAATTATCTCTACTACAGCTTTGTAATATATTAAAATCTTGAACAATATTTTTTATTGACTTTAATTTAAAAGATGAATATTCTATCTTTATAACACTTTGAAGGTAAGAATAGATTGTTTTATAATTAGATAATGGGGGACAAATATAATCTATGTTCACTCTTAAAGGTAGGAGGATTTACTAATTTAAACTCTCATATTTTAATGTTTAGACTTTTGTTTTTGGTAAATCAAAACTATCCTTACAACCATGGCTTTTTTCCTACAGTTTGAATATTAAGAAACTTAAATCATAGTGTCCTGATTCTGGTTACATAATCATCATTAGCCTATAGTATCTGATTCTTTGATTATTTATTATATGAGCTACACTTTTGTAGTTTGGGCACCTCAATAAAAGTAACTGGTAAAACAAATAAAGAGAATATTCATATTAAAATCAGTAGCATTAAAGAAAGTATTAGTATTTTTAACTTTATAGTGACCATTCCTGACAATAGAGCCCCTTTTTTTCTCCTATTAAAAGATCTGCTTTTAGGAATAGGTATCAAGAATAAGGCCTCAATTTCTTTAAAATCTCTTAAGATCTTTTGAGGCTCTAAAGATCTGTGATTCTTGATTTTCTGTTAATTCAAATACCTCATCATCTCTTTAGATAACGTATCTTAAAACCATAGGTGCAACATTTCAGCTCCATTCTTTTTTGCCTATATTCAACATATTGTTTTTTGTTGTTTTTTTTTTTGTTTTTTTTTTTTTTTTTAACGTTTATTTATTTTTGAGACAGAGAGAGACAGAGCATGAACGGGGGAGGGTCAGAGAGAGAGGGAGACACAGAATCTGAAACAGGCTCCAGGCTCTGAGCAGTCAGCACAGAGCCCGACGCGGGGCTCGAACTCACATACCGCGAGATCGTGACCTGAGCCGAAGTCGGACGCTCAACCGACTGAGCCACCCAGGCGCCCCCAACATATTGTTTTTAGATGTGTAGATTTTTGTTTTCTCTTTTTATTTTTTTATGTTACTTCTCTCTTCTTGACATGGAGAGGGCTTTTCAAGGCTGACTTGAAGCTTGCCTAAAATAGTTCAGCATCACTAGGGTTAATTTGATAATTTCTCAAGGATCTTTATGAGAAATCTGCATTTCAGTTGGCTTAAGATAATTTAATTCTGTAAGTTAACTTACTTCAGGTAATACATTAGCAAAATTTGCTTGCCTAAATAACCTTACCATCTACTGTAAACTAAAAGGATTGGGGCAGAGGACTACTTTGTGTTTCATTTAGTTTTATATATTTCAGTAAAAATTTATTGAAAACTTGAATCAGTTGGGGTATTTAGTAAATGTTGAATAGATGAATGAGGTACTCATTCAGCCTATAAAAAAAGGTTCTTCCCTTTACAGAGTTAACAGTCTAATAGATGAAAACAGTAATATAAAAAACATGTATTATAGTCCTTTTGTATACTGACCAGTTAGTTTATGGTGAGCTATCTGCTTGTATGCAGAACTAGACTACCTGTGTTTGAGTGTTAATGTTATCTTGAATAAATTACTCAATCCCTTGTGCTTCAGATTCTTCATTTGCAAAATGAGTATAATAGTAGACTATAGTAACCTGGAACACATGCTAAATGAAATAAGCCTGCCACAAAAAGCCAAATACTGAATGATTCCACTGGTGTGAGATACCTAAAATAGTCAAATTCATAGAATCAGAGAGTGGAATGGCAGTGCCAGGGGATGGAGGAAAAGGGAAATGGGCAATTACTAAACAGCAAACCTAATGTTTCAGTTAATTAAGCAAGTTGAATAAGCTCTAGAGATTTGCTGTGCAACATTGTACCTATAGTCAACAACAATGTATTGTACATTTTAAGGTTTGGTATGAGGGGCGGGGCACCTGGGTGGCTCAATCGGTTAAGCATCTGACTTTGGCTCAGGTCATGATCTTACAGTCCGTGGGTTCGAGCCCCGTGTCTTGCTCTGTGCTGACAGCTCAGAGCCTGGAGCCTGCTTCGGATTCTGTGTCTCCCTCTCTTTCTTCCCCTCCTCTGCTCATGCTCTATCTCTGTCTCTCAAAAATAAATAAACGTCAAAAAATAAATAAAGTTTGGTACAAGGATTGATCTCATGTTCACTGTTCTTATCAAAATAAAATAAAATTAAAAAATAGTAGGTTGTACTTCTAGAGTAAGGGCCATTAAGTTTTGTTAAGGACAAGGAAGAAGCTTGGAAAGGTCAGAACACAGGATCATTTTGTGCTTTGGATAGAGCAGCACCACAGTCCTGGAATCTTGGAAAAACAGGAGATACTATCAAGGAAAAGTATGGTGTGATTACAGGAAGGGATAAGAAGGCACATGGGGTAGACAGAATCATGCCTCCCTCATAGATGTCCGGGTCCTTATGCTCAGAAACTGCGAATATCCTACCTTAACTGGCAGAAGGGACTTTGCCGAGATTAAGATTCTTGAGATGGAAGTCAAAAGCATCCTCTTAAGCAAAGGAGGAAGGTCAACAAAGTCAGATATCAGAAGCACAGATTGTAAGTGATGCCATTGCTGGAATGGGGCCTTGAGCCAAGGAATGCAGACAGTCTGTAGAGGTTGGAAAAAGGCAAAAAATGGATTTTCTCCTAGAACCCGCATAGAGATGGTCCTGTTGACACCTTGCTTTTAGCCCCATAAGGGCTAAACTGTTAACTCCTGACTCCAGAACTGTAAGATGCTAAATGTGTATTGTTGTAAGCCTTTAAGTTTGTGGTAATAGGAAAGTAATACAGCACAAAAGATAATACAGCACAAAAGATAAACTGTAGCCAATCCTGCCTCTGCATGTGGATAATTAAAATTATACAATATTTTTTCTTAGTCTAGTTTTGCTATAATATATTTTATTTTATTTATTTTTTTATTTAAGAATTTTTTTTTTTTTAACGTTTATTTATTTTTGAGACAGAGAGAGACAGAGCATGAACGGGGGAGGGTCAGAGAGAGGGAGACACAGAATCTGAAACAGGCTCCAGGCTCTGAGCTGTCAGCACAGAGCCCGATGCGGGGCTCGAACTCACAGACCGCGAGATCATGACCTGAGCCGAAGTCAGCCGCTTAACCGACTGAGCCACCCAGGCGCCCCTATAATATATTTTAAAAATATAAATTTTTATACTGTAGATTCTTAAAACCACATTTACCATATTTTACTTTGCATCGTAATTACTTACATAACCATTTAAATTTTCTTACTAGAGTGTAAGTTTGACAAGAGCAGGATCTTAATCTTTGTTTGCATCAAAGCTCAAAGCAGTGGTCTTTATAAAAGTAATAGCTGTATGTAGTAACTTAGAATTTTGAAGTAAAATTGTACATTCACGTTCTGAGTTTGAATTCTGGACAAAGTCATATAATTCTAGTCCATTTCTCTCTTCATCTTAAAAATAATGATAATAAGATACCTACCATATGTTACCATGAGTAGAGAAAGAAATACATCATTTTGTAAACTGAAGCACTGTATAAACACTGATTTATCATTCCACTGGAGAAAAAGGTATATATAGTTTGAAATATGTATATTTAATAATGATTAGAATGATAAAAATTTCACTTATATTCTTAAAGGGAGCTAGATAAGAAAATATATTTCAGAGAAAAGAATAAACACAAATCTTGGTATTTTCAGTATGATATTGAAATAAATCTTTGTTGTGTATGCCAAGGGAAGCTCTAATATCCATGAAGCCCTATTAATAAAAAATGTCAAAGTAATAAGTGAAGGCATTGTTGACTTATTTTTTTGGCATCAGTAGCATTAATAATTGTTTATGCAAGATTCATTCCATAAGTTCAGGTGCTCTGGCTAGTTCAACAACAATTCTCTGCTGGTGCCACCATAAATGCAACTCTGGACCAGTGATTAGCCACTTAAGTTTGATAACTGAGTCTCAGAATCCGTTTGAGGATCTGCTTCCTTGGAGCCACTCCCACTGCCAATTATTATATTAGTAAGGCCCTGGCAAGAAACAGATGGCACACTTAAAAGGAACGATGGAAGAGAATTTAATGAAGGAACTACCTATAAGGTGTGGGTAGGATTAAGGGAAACCAAGAAGGTATGACGTAACACGTTGGAGCTAACAGGCTAGCAACAGTGGGAAGCCCCTTTATCAGATCTAGAATTGAAGGGAAGGGGTGTGAGGAGTGGGACCAGACTCAGCAGGAGAGAGCCACTCCCAGGAACTGAAACTCTCCGAAGAGGAATGCATGCATTGCCAAGGGAGGCCTTGCAGTAGAGAGAGCTAGGATAGCAAATACGCTCTCCTCCTGCCCTTGATCTCCTGCTGGTACTTCCTATCAGCTAAACACAGCTGGAAGCCAGGGGTAAGGGAGTCTCGTTGATGCAGTCCACAGAGGTCAACCTCTGTGGGCACAGAGTAGTTCACGAAAGGCAGAGAGTGGATTCATGCAACAAATGGAGACATTCCAGTGCATAAACCTACTCTTTCTGGCTTTGAAGTCTGTTATTTCTATAGTAACACCTTTCTTACTACTGATGATCCTTACTACTCACTTGTCTGGACATACCACTTAAGGAATTTTGTTTTTAGTTTGCTGTTTTCTTTTGAATTGGAAAAAAGTTACTTAGATTGTAGGTGTTTGATTACCACTTTATAATTGATAGGAATCAAAGAACTGTATAACTACTTAATTACCACACTGTGGTAGAAATCAAGTATTTGAAAGCTATAGTTAAAAACCAGACACTTGAACATTATGGTGTGTAGCAAAATTGAACCTCACTTTCCTTTTTTGACTCAAAGAGGCAGGTATTGAAAAGGGGTATCAGAAGCTAGGAGGCAACAGCAGAGATTAGAAATTTAAGTGTACTCTTCTGCTTAAAACAGTGTGAACCCCCAAAATTTGGAAATTTATTCCTGGTTATAGTTTTCACCTCGTCATTAAGACACGTATAATATTTTGTTAATTTAAATTTACATTTGACCAAGAATATTGCCTTTGAATTGCATTACACGTATGTAATATGAATGATCTCTGTCTTTTTCAGAAATAGTTGTTGCTGAAAGTGTGGTTGTTATTAAGAAATTACTGCAAATGCAACCTGCACAACATGGTGAAATTATTAAACATATGGCTAAACTCTTGGACAGTATCACTGTGAGTACCAATTAAGCGATCTTTCCTGAATTTTAACTAGATATTTGTCAGTAAATTATAGTGTTAAAATAAATGGACATCTTAACGTATAGTGGCTAAGAAACCTTAACTATCTGGATTCACATCCTGCTTCTAAGATTTGACACTGTTGTGGAAGGGAATTACCAATCTGAAAAAGGGGAAGGATGCAATAAATGCTGTAGTGTTAGATTGGAATTGGAGATAGCAGTGTAAACTTCATAAGTTTTTATATTCTAGATGTATGTGAGTGTTTAAATGCATGTGTGTATGTGTCTACACACGTTTATATGTATAGATATGAATGCATATATTGGGTATACAAACATCTATTTCTTAAGTTGTCCTTTGAGAGGGCCTACATGCATAATACTCGAATACAAATGAGCACAGCTAGTGCCCAGATCTTGTTTTGTTTTTTTAATTGAGATATAATTTTATACCATAAAATTCACTCTTATATAATTTAGTGGGTTTTGGTATATTCATAAAATGGTGCAGTCATCACTCCTGTGTAATTCCTGTGTGTTTTCATCATTCTAATAAAAGAATCCCATGGAAATACAAATCAAAACCACAATGAGATACCACCTTATTACACCTGTCAGAATGGCTAACTTTAACAACTCAGGCAACAACAGATGTTGGCGAGGATGCAGAGAAAGAGGATCTCTTTTGCATTGTTGGTGGCAGTGCAAGCTGGTGCAGCCACTCTGGAAAACAATATGGAGGTTCCTCAAAAAACTAAAAATAGAACTACCCTATGACCCAGCAATTGCACTACTAGGCATTTATCCACGGGATACAGGTGTGCTGTTTCAAAGGGACACATGCACCCCCATGTTTATAGCAGCACTATCAACAGTAGCCAAAGTATGCAAAGAGCCCAAATGTCCATCGATGGATGGATGGATAAAGAAGATGTGTGTGTGTGTGTGTGTGTGTGTGTGTATACACAATATATATATATATATATACATATATATACACACTATATATATATATAGTGTGTGTGTATGTATATATATATATATATATATATATATATATATATATACATACATACACAATGGAGTATTACTCGGTAATCAAAAAGAATGAAATCTTGCCATTTGCCACTACACGGATGGAACTGGAGGGTATTATGCTAAGTGAAATTAGTCAGTCAGAGAAAGACAAAAATCATATGACTTCACTCATATGAGGACTTTGAAACAAAACAGATGAACATAAGGGAAGGGGAACAAAAATAATATAAAAACAGGGAGGGGGACAAAACAGAAGAGACTCATAAATATGGAGAACAAACTGAGAGTTGCTGGAGGGGTTGTGGGAGGGGGGATGGGCTAAATTATGGCCAAGGGGCATTAAGGAATCTACTCCTGAAATCATTGTTGCACTATATGCTAACTAATTTGGATGTAAATTTTAAAAAATAAAAGATAATAATAAAAAAAAGAATCCCATGGCTCAAACTCCTGATTCTCCCTTTACTCCAGCTCTTGACAAAGTAATCTACTTTGTCTCTATGGATTTGCTTATTCTGGATATTTCATATAAATGGAATCATATATCAAGTGGCCTTTTGTGTCTAGCTTCTTTAACTTAGCATATTTTCAAGGTTTGTGCATGTTCTAGAATGTAGTACTGCATTCCTTTTTTATGGTAGACCTTGGTTTTTAAATTCCATTCACCACTCAAAGGAAACCAGGGCTGCTTAGAGAAATGACTGGTTTCAGAACTAGGGCAAGGGAAGAGCAAGATGATCTTGGAACATATTGTTGGGCTTTAAAAAGCAAGGAAATGCTCACAGAATGATAGGGATATGTCAAAAAGACAAAGAGCCAGCTTGAAGGGGTTCTCACTGGTCAATTTGAACAACAAAATAAACTACAGTAAAAGAATTATGGCCTATTGAATAGGGTAAGACCCTCTTGAGTCCACACTGGAATGAATGAATGAATGAATGAATGAGAGAAAGTGAAGCTCTTTCTTACAGTGCAAAACAACTAATAAATATGAAAGGCATGATGGAAATGGAATATCACCATTTGCAAGCTATCACAACAATAATTGATTCAGGTAGGAATCATCAAGCAATGTGAAAAACTAGGGGGTGAAAGTTTGAGTAGTAAGAGGATATCTGTACAGTCTCAAAGTATACCCTCATAAGATACTTCATTATGAAGCATAAGTTAATGACCTTTGACTTTCACAATGGAGAAACCTGACAGGTGCTGCATGAACCAAATGAACATAGTTAACATTGCCAGCAATGGGATCAAATACCTTCTGATATGACCTACTGAATAGAACTCAGCTTCAGGTCTGTTGCATTTCTGCCAAAAATGAATAACTTGGATACAATCAAGAGGAAACATGAGACAAACTCAGATGAAGGTATACTACAAAAATAACTGGCTTGCACTCATTAAAAATGCCAGTATCATGAAATATAAAGAAAAATTCAGGACCTTTTTCACATTAAAAGAGATTAAAAGGATATGACAACTTAATGCTACACGTATTTTTAATTTTCTTTTGCTATAAGGGACTTGGTAGGGAAAAATGGAAAAATTTCAATAAGATCTGTAGATTAGATAAGAGTATTGGTTCACTGTTTAAATTCCTAATTTTTAAATCATTTTACTGTAGTAATGTAAGAGCATTCCTTTTATTATGAAGTTTGCACCGAAGTATTTTGGTGTTTAAAGGCAAGTCTACAACTTGTTACCAATTTAGAAAGCAAAATATCTGTGTATGTATGGAAAAGTAAAGCAAATATATAGTAAGCTGATAACATTTGGGGAATCTGTGTGAAGAGTACTCAAAACCTCTGTTTATTTTTCTTCCAAGTTTTCTATAAATCATAAAATTGTACTTAAAGAATTAAAACCAAATATTAATCTTGGCTCCACCACTTACCATCTCTGTGTTTTTCCATTAAAACTTCTATACTTTAACCATCTGTGAAATGATAGTGGAAAAAAAGAGACAACCTCTCATATTTTATAAACATTATATTAGTTAATATATGTAAAGCTCTTAAGGATGTTTCTGGCACATAGGTACTACATAAGTGTCTGCTGTCATTATTATTAGGTCTTATTTCATTCCCTTCCACCTTTAAAACTTAAGGTTTTTTTGAAGAATTACTTGAAAAGAATTTTATTTCCTGATCTAAAACTCACTCCTCAGTCTGTCACAGTCTGATTTTGCCTCCCCACTAGTCCACTAATACTGCCTTTGCCAGGGTCACTCACTGTTTTCTTATTAAACCCAGTGGATAATTTGCTGTTCATGTGTCTTTCATGATCTTTTGTTAACATTTGACTTCATATACTGCTTCTTCCCTTTTGAAACATTCTCCATGGCTTCTGTCTGGTTTTTCTTCAAACTCTTCTCCATTGTGTCCCTTCATTGTTGGCTAAAGTTAAAAACTAATGTTCTGTAACTAATGGAGTTGTAGTTTGGGGGAAATGTATTATTTTTTTCTTTGAAGTTGGGGTGATACGTACTCTGATGTTCTTAAGAGGTGTCATATTTGTGTGGTTCAAGGCAAGATTTGGAGCCTATCAGGACCAATTTTTAACATCTCTGGTGATGAAATTTTCTTTCCCCTCAAGGTGTTAGTAAAGCTTGCAAGGCAGTTATATAATTATTTTAAAGCTAAGAGTAAGACTCACCGAAATGTGTTAGCATCTGAGCTCCCACCACATTTCTCACCAGAGAGTGCCTTTGTCTTTGTATCTACTCTTAATATTGATTCCAGTTATCAAAGCCAGGACTTCTCATAGATTGTGTATGAGAGGTGTAGGGGTTAAGAGAGTAGCTTTGATATTTGCATAAGAAGCTTAAAATCATAGCAGCTGTCTTTTCTGACCACAGTGGTATGAAGCTAGAAATAAAAAATAAGAGGAAGGTGAAAAGATCTACAAATATATGGAAACTAAACAGCACACTTTGAAACAACCATTGAGTCAAAGAGGAAATCAGAAGGAAAAAATTATCTTGAAACAAGTGAAAATGAAAATACAATGTATCAAATACTATGGTATGCAGGAAAAGTGGTTTGAAACTTTATAGCACTTGTAGAGGAAGGATTATACCAATGAACACACATATTAAGAAATCAGATCTCTGGGAATGCAAGCTGGTGCAGCCACTCTGGAAAACAGTGTGGAGGTTCCCCCAAAAAACTAAAAATAGAACTACCCTACAACCCGGCAACTGCACTACTAGGCATTTATCCACAGGATACAGATGTGCTGTTTCAAAGGGACACATGTACCCCCATGTTTATAGCAGCACTATCAACAATAGCCAAAGTATGGAAGGAGCCCAAATGTCCATCGGTGGATGGATGGATAAAGAAGATGTGGTATATATATACAATGGAGTATTACTCAGTAATCAAAAAGAATGAAATCTTGCCATTTGCAACTACATGGATGGAACTGGAGGGTATTATGCTAAGTGAAATTAGTCAGTGAAAGACAAAAATCATATGACTTCTCTCATATGAGGACTTTGAAACAAAACAGATGAACCTAAGGGAAGGGAAATAAAAATAATATAAAAACAGGGAGGGGGACAAAACAGAAGAGACATAACTATGGAGAACAAACTGAGGGTTACGGGAGGGCTTATGGGAGGGGGATGGCCAAAATGGGTAAGGGGCACTAAGGAATCTACTCCTGAAATCATTGTTGTACTATATGCTAACTAATTTGGATGTAAATTTTTAAAAATAAAATTAAAAAGAATAAAGGAAAAAAAAAAGAAGATAAAACTTCCAAAAGTGGTTAAAACCTAAAAAAAAAAAAAAGAAAGAAAGAAAGCAGATCTCAAAAAACAACCTAACTTTACATCTCAAAGAACTAGAAAAAGAACAAAATAAACCCCAAAGCTCACGGAAGAAAGAAAATAAGAAGGATCACAGCAGAAATAAGTGAAATAGAGACCAGAAAAGTAATAGAAAGGATCAGTAAAACCAAGAGCTGATTCTTTGAAAAGATATGAAAAAAGTTAAGAAACAGCAAGTAAGGATCCCACAAGAAAAGAAAGCTATCGATTAATATCCATGATAAATATAGATGAAAAATTACAACAAAATATTAGCACCTTGAATTCAAGAACACATTTTAAAAAAATTTTTTTAATGTTTATTTTTGAGAGACAGTGTGAATGGGGGAGGGGCAGAGAGAGAGAGGGAGACACTTAATCTGAAGCAGGCTCCAGGTTCTGAGCCATCAGCACAGAGACCGATGCGGGGCTCAAACTCAAGAAATACGAGATCATGACCTGAGCCGAAGTCGGACACTCAACTGACTGAGCCACCCAGGTGCTCCAGGAACACATCAAAAGGATTATACGTCATGACCAAATGGGATTTATCCCTAGGATGCAAAACTGGTTTCATACGTGCAAATCAATAAATATAATATATCACAGCAATAAGGTGAAAGATAAAAAGCACATAAAAACCTTTAACATACTGGTTGTAGAAGGAACATACCTCAACATAATAAAGGCCACATATGACAAACCTACATCTAGCCTATAGGGGAGCCATTGTACACTGTGGCCAAAGGACATGGCCAAAGGGGGAATACTTCGTTTGATGAATGAGTAAATGAGGCCCACTGATGTGAAGTTATCTGTCTCCATGATATACATGATCAGTCTAGGACCAGAACCAGTCTTCTTGTTTTGCTGGCTGGTATTTTTCCTAGTATAGTACACTTATTTTGTCTCTGCCCAATGGCTATGGTGAACTGTGGATTCCAGGTTTTATTTGGACTTCTGGTCTTAGTTCTACCACTGACGAACTGTAAGATGTTGGGCAAGTTTCTTAACTCCTTTGTGCCCTGTTTCCTTGTATATCAAGTGGGAATAATGGTACATCTTGCTTTCTAAGGTTTTTATGATAACAGACTAAAAAAACAGGTAAAGTCTTATATATATGTATGTATGTATGTTTAATTTTATTTTTTAATTTACATCCAAATTAGTTGTCATATAGTGCAACAATGATTTCAGGAGTAGATTCCTTAATGCCCCTTAGCCATTTAGCCCATCCCCCCTCCCACAACCCCTCCAGTAACCCTCTGTTTGTTCTCCATATTTGCCTCTTATGTTTTGTCCCCCTCCCTATTTTTATATTTTTTTTGCTTCCCTTCCCTTATGTTCATCTGCTCTGTGTCTTAAAGTCCTCATATGAGTGAAGTCATATGATATTTGTCTTTCTCTAATTTCGCTTAGCGCAATACCCTCCAGTTCCATCCATGTAGTTGCAAATGGCAAGATTTCATTCTTTTTGATTGCTGAGTAATACTCCATTATATATATATACCACATCTTCTTTGTCCATTTATCCATCAATGGACATTTGGGCTCTTTCCATACTTTGGCTATTGTTGATAGTGCTGCTATAAACATGGGGGTGTATGTGTCCCTTGGAAACAGCACACCTGTATCCCTTGGATGCATGCCTAGTAGTGCAATTGCTGGGTCGTAGGGGAGTTCTATTTTTAGTTTTTTGAGGAACCTCCATACTGTTTTCCAGAGTGGCTGCACCAGCTTGTATTGCTTCCAACAATGCAAAAGAGATCCTCTTTCTCCGCATCCTTGCCAACATCTGTTGTTGCCTGAATTGTTAATGTTAGCCATTCTGACAGGTGTAAGGTGGTATATCCCATTGTGGTTTTGATTTGTATTTCCCTGATGATGAATGGTGTTGAGCATTTTTTCATGTGTCAGTTGGCCATCTGGATGTCTTCTTTGGAGAAGTGTCTATTCATGTCTTTTGCCCATTTCTTCACTGGATCATTTGTTTTTTGGGTGTTGAGTTCGATAAGTTCTTTACAGATTTTGGATTCTAACTCTGTATCTGATAGTTTGCAAATATTCTCCCATTCTGTTGGTTGCCTTTTAGTTTTGCTGATTGTTTCCTTCACTGTGCAGAAGCTTTTTATTTTGATGAGGTCCCAATAGTTCATTTTTACTTTTGTTTCCCTTGCCTCCGGAGATGTGTTGAGTAAGAAGTTGCTGCGGCCAAGATCAAAGAGGTTTTTGCCTGCTTTCTCCTCAAGGATTTTTATGGCTTCCTGTGTTACATTTAGGTCTTTCATCCATTTTGAGTTTATTTTTGTGTATGGTGTAAGAGAGTAGTCCAGGTTCATTCTTCTGTGTGTCACTGTCCAGTTTTCCCAGCACCACTTGCTGAAGAAGCTGTCTTTATTCCATTGGATATTCTTTCCTGCTTTGTCAAAGATTAGTTGGCCATACATTTGTGGGTCCATTTCTGGGTTCTCTGTTCTGTTCCATTGATCTGAGTGTCTGTTTTTGTGTCAGAAAACAGGTAAAGTCTTAAAAATAGTGCAGACACATGGTGAGAACTCAGTAGATGTTGGCTATATAATTTTTTTAAAAAAGAAACTTGGATTTTGTTGTATTCAAGACTTAGATCCCATTTGCTATTTATTAAGTGACATAGCTAAACACATGAACACTAAAATTTAAATTAATTCTACTTTTAAATTCAAATTGAATATGATATAGGTCTGTAGTGCAGTCAACTTATATATTCTGATTGTGAATATTTTATTCTTTGGAATATCCTTTGTGTGTATTAAATACTGCTTTTGGAGCAAAGTCCTTCCAGAATAAAATGCATGCTACATGAAGATTGTTGAACCAGGGTTACACATAGTGTTTAATGGGACAGATGAGTTAATATCATAAAAGAATAATTAAAAGATGTTATTTTGTGAAGACTACTGAGTAATTTTGAAATAGTACTTTATGTACTCAGTGCCCTAGTGCCTTACTGAATGCCTGCCGTGTCACAAGGTAACTACACTTGCCCTGCTGCCCCAACTTAATTCATACTAAAGTATTAATGCCTACTGAGGCCTGATACAGATTATTGGATCTCATTTGCTATTTTTCTGCAGTTTGTTTAGATATCTACTGATTTTGCCTTTGACAAATTTAGATACATAAAATTGATGTTTTTGCAGGATTTATTTTACACTGTTGCATTGTGCAGTGGCTAGAGTCGAAACACAATAGCTTTTAAATTGAACTGCTTACAAAGTGATCTGTAAAATCATTCTAGATGTCTTTCTGTAACTGCTGTGGTCAGCTAGGAATCATTATTTGTTTTTGCAACTAAGTTACTGGGTTAAAATGGCAGTGGAAACTGCCTTCTCGTAGAAGGTTTAAAAAGTGCACTTAAGCACTTGTTCAGGGCATTCAGAATAAAGAATCAAAGTCATTTACAATCCAGCTTGTCTTTGAAATATTGAAAAAGCAGAGGTTAATAATCAGAGCATTTGTGTGAGTATATTATCAGTTTGGTTTTAGTTCAGTGTCCTGTTTATTCTGTGGTTGAGAAGACCATGGAGAACAAAAAGTGACTAATTTTCTATCTTGCTCTTTTTTTGGTTGCTTTAAATCTTTGAAAGACCATTGATACTATGATACATACATGAATCATAGTATCGGTGATGTACGAAGGAGAGTTCTGGAACATAACTGGAAGAGAAAGATATGACTGGAATCTGAAAATCTTATGATTCTGATTCCAGCCAAATGCACAAAAACAGTGTGTTTGTTGATTTTCTAAGCTTTTAAAAAAAATTGCCATCACCAAAAATTTGGAATAAATACATTTATATTGATGTTATTTCTTGTTGTGGAAAAGTTTTCAAAGTTTTTTATGTTTCCTTGGAAATTTTATTACCTTAATTCTGGAACCTCTGAGTATTACCCTGCCCTCTAACACCACCATCTTGAGATTTTCATTGTGAGCGTTAGAATGTATTGATTTTCATTTTTTCCCAAAGAGTTGTATTTTAAATTATGCATTATTAATGTTTACAGTGTTTAAATATTATTTTAATCTTAGTATATTAAAGAATAGGAATATACAGAATCTCTTAAAACTTTTGGGATTGTCTTTTTAATTGCAAAAAACAATTGTAACTGCGTTACCAGAAGAAAATTACTTAAAGTGGGGTAGTAGGTTGGAATATGTCCTAGAATTCTAATTGTTATACCAGCAATGTATAATAAAATATTTAAGAAAAGTAAATCTAGCATAACCGAAATCTGAATTTGCACATATATTCTTATTTAGAGGTACCTGTCATCAAAGCAGGCAACTTGAATTGCTTCATACCAGAAAATTTAATGTACCACTCAATTACTGTTCTTTAGCCCAATTTAAAATAATAGATTGGGAGGAAGGTCTTAATGCAGTGTAACCTTTGGAACATTAGAAATAGCCTCTTTCTTTCCAGAAATCAGTGTACAGTAAGGATATCACTTTTGTCATACTTCATGAATAGATTTGTAATAGCATTTGTTTTATACTTATTATTTATTCTTGGTACTTAAACTTCTTACATGAGTATTGTGATTTCATCTTTTTTACTAAACTTATTCTAATATTAATTTCAAGATAATGCTATTGTCATCGTATTTGAAAATATATACTTTGATTTTAAAGCTTTTGGATGACCTTATTTCCCTTCTGGCGAAATACCCAACTTAGGAGTGTTTTAATAATTTTATACTATTTCATAAAATGGATGTTTTGGAAGAATTTGAGATGGTGGATATTGTGATAAAATTTAAGTTGTGCAAAGGTCTGTATTCTCACTTTCTTCTTTAATGGTTGTGCCCTGTACAGCTGTGAAACTATAGTGAAAATATTAGGACTTCATTTGAGGAATTGGAAAGGATTTCATAGAAGAGTATTATCTCTCCTTGTGATGCTACCTCTTAATGATAGTCATTGGCTCTTTCATTTATTATAAACAAATTTTCTGTACTAGGTGAAAATGTTCACAGAAACTAATTTACATACCCCTTCAAATCTCTTTTAGAGTAAGGGAGGATACATATAAACAAATAGTAATAAAACTAATTTGCATACTCTAAAATGTTGGTCTTAATGGTACTGATGGAAGGTTTCCAATTTGTACTAAAACAGTTTTTTTAAGAAACAAATTATATTGAAATGTACTTTATTAAAAAAAATACAATGCCAAAGTGCAACATTGGACAAATTTATCTTCTCCCTAATAGACCAGGATTCATGATTTTATAAGCAGACCTTGATGATCTCGTCAGTTTTATATATTCCCAGGGTTGTGGGTGCAGATACTTAGAGGACAAGAGCAGCTTTGATTTAGAATCATAGTCTTTAATGAATGTATTCCTTTTTCTCCATTAACCATTGCATTCTCAAAACATGGTTTGCAGACCACCTATCTCAGAAATCATCTATGATGCCTCATAAAATGTGGATTCCTGAGCCCCACAACAAAACTTATTTTGGACCTCGTACCAAATCCCTGTAGTTTTAATAAGCACTCAAGATGATTTTTATGGGCCTTGAGGTTTATTATTTATTAATAAGTGCCCTAGAGCAGAGGTCAGCAAACCTTTTCTGTAAGTTGCTAGATAGTTAATATTTTCAGCTTTATGGTTTTTGTTGTGACAACAGTTGACACCCGAGCAATGCAGGGGTGAGGGGTGCCGACCCCTCCCTCCTACAGTCAAAAATCCAGATTTAACTTTTGACTCCTCCGGAATTTAACTGCTAATTGCCCACTATTGACCGAAAACCTTACCGATAACATAAACAGTTGATTAACACATATTTTTTTTTTGTTACATGTATTATACACTGAATTCTTACAATAAAATAAGCTAGAGAAAAAATGTTATTATGAAGATCATAATGAAAAGAAAATACATTTACAGCACTATACTGTGTTTATTGAAATAAAAATCTGCATATAAGTGGACCCTCCACAGTGCAAACCTGTATTGTTCAGAGGTCAGTTGTGCTTACCTCTGCTATTGTAGTGCAAAAGCTACACCAATAATACATAAACAAATGGGCATGGCCAGCCAACTTTGGCCCAAGAACTTGCACATCGCTGACAGAATCAAGACTCTAGACCAATGATTTTTTTTTTCCTCCGTTAATCTTTTCTAAGGCGTTATCTCTAAAAGCACCTTTAATGATGTTTTCCTGGGTGTTTATTTTTTGATAACTGAAGAAAATCCATAACTGAAAGGGCACTTCCTAGATATCCATTACATGGATGCAAAACCTTTATAATATTTAAAACCTTTTCTATGTTAACATTAAGGAGAATATGATTATCTTATTTGTAACTATATAATCTGCTTTTAATATTAGGTTCCTGTGGCTAGAGCAAGTATTCTTTGGCTAATTGGAGAAAATTGTGAACGAGTTCCTAAAATTGCCCCTGATGTTTTGAGGAAGATGGCTAAAGGCTTCACTAGTGAAGATGATCTAGTAAAATTGCAGATTTTAAATTTGGGAGCAAAATTGTATTTAACCAACTCTAAACAGGTAAGAGTCTAAACCTTAGTCTACCTAAGTGATACCTTCTTCTTTAATTTGATGAAGCACCCAAGGTCTATTCATGCATTAGTGTGTCCATTCCACAATTACTAGGTTTCTGTAAGGTTCTATGTTAGAAGGTAGTGGTGCAGAGAGATGACATTCTAGTCAAGAGAAAAGGCGAGAAAAACAGCTAAACGATGAAAAAGGTGCGGTAAGTGCTGTAATAGAGGTGTTAAGATATGGTGGAACTCCAGAGGAGAAAGTTATTGCAAGTCAGAAGTGGAAGGAGGTAAGAGATAAGAGAACGTTTTGTGAAGGATGAGATTCTTGACTAAGGACTTACAAGGAGTGATTTGCCATATAGAATGAGAAGGGTGGTGAGAGTCATGAAACATCTTTGCTGCAAGTTTCTTGTTTATTGATAAAAACGCCATCTTAGCCTGAGAACTCCCTGTGTTCTCTAAATACGTGTGGTATTGTAAAAGTCATTATAACACCTGGAATTGGCTACTCTAAATGTATCTAGCTTCTAGGTTAATAAAAAATTAGTACAAAATCAGTATGTTAATCAAGACCAGAAGTAGTTATGTCTTATAAAGCTAAATAAAGGTTCTGTTTTTGGTCCTCTTTGTAGCTATAAAGAAACAATGGAAAGTGGTACTTTTTGTTCAGGAATTACAGAATATATTCCATAGGTTTTGAATTTGAAGACAACGTAGCTTGTACCAGATGTTTTTTTCTTGAGCTGTATTATTAAATGAAGTTTTGGAGCTCAACTTCTGAACTGTTCTATTATATATTTTAGAATAATATTTCTGATAAACACAAATAGACTTCACCACCAACTCGTGAAGGCATATTAGTGTTTAGAAAATACACCAAATTTTTCATTCATTCATTCATTCATTCATTTATTATTTTAGATACAGAGTGTGAGCAAGGGAGGGGGGCAGAGGTAGATAGAGAGAATCTTAAACAGGCTCCAAGCTCAGGGTAGATTCTGATGTGGGGCTCAATCCCACGACCCTGGGATCATGTCCTGAGCTGAAATCAAGAGTTGGGCGCTTAACTGACTGAGCCACTGAGGCACCCTGAAAATATACCAAGTTTTCGCATATATTTTTGTGTAACTCATTGTTTTTAAATGATTAAATGTAAAAATAGGTGAATGACAGTGTCTCTAGGGTTGTGCTCTCCAGTCTCTCATTAAGAAAAGGGGGTTGAGATAATTGGTAAAATAAGCATTAAAGGGCACTTTTTAGCACCATCCGCTTGACAGCATTTTTAAATTGTGTGGTTCCTACCTGTTGAATAAGAGAGAGAGACTAAAATGATTTCTTTGGGCTAACTGTAAAAAATTTATGTTCTGTATTTAATTTATTTTAGCCATCTTTAAGACTGAACTGTGGCAGTGCCCAGGGACTGGTTTGCCATGAAGTCCTGACATTTGTTTGTCAATCTGAATTCCCTGTGGAACAACTTAGTGAGCATCCCAGAATTGTTATTGAATTATTTAGTTATAGGAAATGTCGAAGTTAATTTTTATAAGATTGAGCATGTTGTGTTCGTTTGTTGGCTTGAGGAATAATTGAGTAATGAACTTCTTTAATACCTCAAAATATTTTTACCTGGTGTGAAAACTCATTTACAAATAAGCCAACAGTCTGCTTTCAGTATGTCGAGTTAGCTCCTGCTGGACTGACCCTCCACAGAGAACAACTCTGGAAAAAATACAAAAAATAAATAAATGACCAAAGTCTCAGAAGAGTGAAGAAAAGCAGTAAGATCCTGGAGGGAAATTAACACTTGGAAGAAGAGAGTGGCACAGAGGGAATGTCGCCAATTTTATGGCTTTTATCCAAGAGGATGGGCTACAGTTGGCACTACACACAGGTGCTAAAACTCCAAAAGAAAACCCAAGGTCCTTCTGGCCTGAGGAAGTAGAGAACATAGTTCAGGGAAACTATAGATGTTGGAAAGTAAAGGAAGAATTATAGAAAGGAGAGAGCCATAGTGGGGGAGCCTCAGGATCTGTGAATAATTTTGGTTGACCCCTGAACCACACATGCTCAAGGTGCATTCAGAGCAGCACAGCTGAGTATAAAGGAACTGAACTGAAATTTGAGCTGCACCAAAGAGACAAAGTTTTCACTTTGAACTCGACCAAGTTAACTGCTAAAATAAACAAAAATCAGTACTCACTCAAAGAGTGTAACAAATGTCCACAGCCTCTATAATATAACATTCGTAATTTCCAAGATACAATCCAAAATTATTCCACATATGAGGAATCAGAATGAGGAGCTATTATTTAAAGGGTATGGGGTTTCAATTTACAAAGATATAAAAATTTTGGGAGATGGATGGTGGTATTGGTTGTACAATAGTCTGCATGAATTGCACAGTTAAAAGTGGTTAGCGACGGTAATTAT
Organism: Panthera uncia; assembly: GCF_023721935.1. Lineage (NCBI taxonomy): Eukaryota > Metazoa > Chordata > Mammalia > Carnivora > Felidae > Panthera > Panthera uncia. The sequence continues at coordinate 57,364,397 of NW_026057577.1, read as the reverse complement.
TAATGTTTTATCACACACACACACACACACACACACACACACACAAACAGGAAAGTGTGATCACTTTTCAAGAAAATTGGAAAAAACAACAGAAGCTAACCCTGAGATGATCCAGATGTTGGAATTTGCAAGCAAACATTTTGTAGCAGCTTTTTATAAGTGGGGTCAGCAATATAAAGGAAAATATACCCACCATGAATAAAAAGATAAGAATTCTCAGAGAAATATAATTATACAAAAGACTCAAACGGAAGTTTTTTAGAACTGAAAAATACAGTATCAAAAAAATATCTTGTTTATCATTAGTATTATATATTCCTCTTTAACATTTTAATATTTTTCTTTTTAGGTATAGATATATAAAGCTGGTTCATATAGTTTTTTTTTAACTGTTACATTATAATTATAACTCCATATGTGGATTTCTTCAGTAAGCTTCTTTAGTTTTCTAACTCTGAGTTATTTCAGATGGAAGTTTGTATTTGGAAAGCAGATTAACTGTGTGTGATGACTACCATAGAACTATTTGATGTCAGTTACTAGAGGGCAGGTAGTGATTGAGAGTATAGGCTCCATTATTACATTGTCTGGCTTCATATCCTGTTTTGCCACTTATTAGGTACATAATTTTGGACAAATTATATAACCTATCCAAGACTTAGTTTTATCCTTTGTAAATTGGGAATTATTATAATTTCTTAATTTAATTTAATTTAATTAAAAGAGAAAGAATGGGAGAGGGGGCAAGGGGCAGTTGAAGTTGCTGAAGCTCTACAACTCTTAGGACATAGTGTAAAGACTGAGCATGACTTCTTTGCAATAGTCTACTGAGGTCTGAGACAGAAAACTGAGTTTATTAAAGGGATTAATAGCAACTAAAAATTAATGAATAAAGGGTGCATTTTTTTTAACTTCCTATAATCTTTTAAATGTAGTGGTAAGTATTATAGCTTAGTGTTTCACTTAGCTGTTTTCTTTTTTTTTTAATTAAAAACATTTTTTTAATGTTTATCTATTTTGAGAGAGGGAACGTGAGCAGGGGAGGCACAGAGAAGGAGGGAGACATAGAATCCGAAGCAGGTTCCAGGCTCTGAGCCATCAGCCTGACATGGGGCTCGAACCCACGAGCAAGATCATGACCCGAGCCAAACTCGGACACTCAACTGACTGAGCCACCCAGGTGCCCCTAATTTTTTTTGTTAACATTTATTTATTTTTGAGAGACAGATCGAGACAGAGCATGAGAGGGGGAGGGGTAGAGAGAGGGGGTGCACAGAATCCAAAGCAGACTCAGGCTCTGAGCTGTCAGCACAGAGCCCGACATAGGGATCGAACTCACAGACTTGTGAGATCATGACCTGAGCCAAAGTCGGACACTTAACGGACTGAGCCACCCAGGTGCCCGTCATGTTTTCGTTTTAATTATGAAATAACCCAAACCTATAGGGAAGTGTAAAATAGTATAAATACATATATACCACTAAGACTAACTCAATGTTTTTGCCATAATTGTTATTCTTTTTTAAAGGAATGTGGCAAGTAGCTGCTGTCATAATGGTAGTGTGTTCAGTCATGTGTGTTTTTACATTTTTAGTGTATGAGTATATGCTCACACACTATGTTACTGTTGTGTGGGTTTTGCAATTTTGCATAGGTAGATACTGTATTTTTTTGTATACTTTGTAACCTACTTTTTTCACCTAATACCATGTTTTTAAAATATTGACATGTATAGATACAATTCATGCATTTTAATTAACTCTGATTTTCTGTGAGACAGGTTTCTGCTTTTCTGCTGTTAGAAAAGAGTGATTCATTGAGTATCCTTAATATTTGCATTTTCTTTGTATTACTTTTTAGACTTCTTGGTTCTTAGTAAGAAATTTTATAAATCACAGTTACATCTTGGGCATCCTTCCTGAAGTTAAAAGCAAATTCTCTTTTGCCCCGTGATTCAGGTCTTAGGTGAAATCTATCTCTGCCCCCAGCTTCTTTAACATGACTTAGCAAAAGGGTCTCAGGCTCTGTGCTGTGACGCCTCTACCCTTTCTTGGATATATATTTTTTTGGCTTTAAGATACTCGAGTAAATACAGCTTGTAAAGAAAGAACTTACAGAATACTTTTCAAGTTGACAAAAATATGAATACTGTTAAATTTATGAAATTTCATCCAAGTCACATAAAGAATCCTGGTTAGTCATGAAGTGATGAAATTGATGACATGGAACACTGGTACTGCTTAGGTTTCCCTCTGGTTTAGGTTAAGAATTTTGTGTTGCTTTCTTTCATTTACCAAACCAATTACCAGTATCCTTCTTTTTCAGAATAACAGCTGTGTGGAACCAATATTAATCTTCACTATGCTAAATGCTGAATTCTGTGTACTTTTTTATTTTCCTTAAATTAAAAATATATCTCAGCTGATTTTAGTAGTATATTTTAAGATACCTTTTTTACTATTTTGTGCTGACTTACTAAATATTTGAAGAAAGCTATTGTTTGTGCAAATATTTATCTGTTTATTACTTGTCAGAGTGCTTAGGTAGAAATATGAAGCCCATATTTTGAGTTTTTTTTTAAATAATGGATTAAAAAACTTTTATACAGCATTCCCTAAAATTCATTTTTCCTATATTACAGTGACTTGGAGTCATTCTGAAAGGAATATAATAGGTATAGTGTCTGGGTAGCATTATCTGTTAGTTAGTACTGCTCATAGTCCCTTAAGTCTAAGTAGAAAAAATAATCTGAAATCAAAATTTAACAAATAGCTGTGTATAAGATATTAATATTTTTTTATTAAGGGTACACTGTATTATTCTCTTTTTCTTTTATAATTTTATGAGTAAAACCTCTTTAAAAGTACTATTTAATGTCCCGTCTGGTTTTGGATTGAGTCTTTGATTGTATTTACTTGACCATTGTTTACTTTCTTTGTAACTGTTGGCCGGAACAGATCTCATTTATGTCTCTTGCCTCTGTGTCTCATTTAGTTTGGGATTTGTCTCACATTTTTCACTTTTATCAATAGTTGTGTTAAACTAGGTCAGACTAAGTTTGTAGACCTCCACATTGTACTTTTCACCTCTGCTGTGGTTTTGTCTAATGACATGTAAGACACAAGTGCAATGAAGAGAGATTTCATTTTCTTATATGAGACATTTAAATCAGAAAGACCTTGTTTTTCCAACCTTTTTGAGATGTAGCTTAATTTCTCTTTTTTAGAGCGGCATGCAGAATGTGTGCTGGTAAAATGCAGTGTGCCCTGACAGGGCAAGGAGCTAAATTCTTCAGTTTTTCACTGGTGGTAAGATACGTGCAAGTGTTTCATCTGCTGGCCACGCTGGCAACTTGTATGGTTGTGCCATGGCCTGTGCAAAGCATGAAGCTGTCAGTTGTCAGTGGAGAGAGTCAGAGGAAAACATGGGAAGTTTGAGGTTGGTTGTAGATGAAATATGTGCAAGAGACGGTCCTGCCATAGATGGTTAGAGAGTGGTCAGAACACTCTCACTTCGCTACTTCTGTCATTTATTGTGCAGCGTAAATCTAAAGCCTATGTATTTTATTATTGGGAAGTTCTTTCTTTATCTTGTTATAAACCCAGCAGCAATCATTTCTTAAAGATGGAAGTGTAGACTTAATGAAGAATGAAGTACTGACTTTCTTTCTCAGTACTCACTGTGCACAAAATGTTTATCAGTGTTTACCAGCCACTATGAGAGTTGTAGTGATGTCACCGACCACACAACGACCAGAAGATAAAATGTACTGAAAAAAGATCAGCATCTATTTAAAAAGTTGAGTTGTAGGGATGAGCTCTGGGTGTTATATGTAAGTGACAAATCACTAAATTCTACTGCTGAAATCATTATTACACTATATGTTAACTTACTTGGATTTAAATACATTTTTAAATTTTTAAAAAGAAGTTAAGAGTTATTTTAAGAAGATTGTGTCTCCAGGGACGCCTGGATGGCTCAGTAAGTTAGCGACTGACTTCGGGCTCAGGTCATGTTCTCACAGTTGGTGAGTTTGAGCCCCACATCGGGCTCTGTGCTGACAGCTCAAAGCCTGGAGCCTGCTTCAGATTCTGTGTCTCCCTCTCTCTCTCTGCCCCTCCCCTGCTCACGCTCTGTCTCTGTCTTTCTCAAAAATAAATAAACATTTAAAAAAAAAAAAAAGAAGAAGATTGTGTCTCCAGATGACAAATACATACAGGTACAAAAGATGTTTACATAGCTTTCTTGATACAAGATCTCATTTAGATAACTGTTTAAAAATTAATTTTCTTCATTTTTTATTCCAAGTTCTCTTTTTACATATGAAGAAGGAAGTAGTAACTATTAATGTCTTGGCTCCATTAGCAGAAAAAGGACCTAAACAATGCCAGTTTTCAAGTAGAAAATTGATTAATTTCGTTACTAGGTTGATTTTTTCACTCAAAGCTTTTGTATGTTTGTTCCATTTTGCCATAAATGGAATCAAAATAAAACATTTGGAAGTTTATTCTGTCAAAAATGCTGTAAATGCTGTTGATTTTGCATTTTCTAAATTTGGTGAAATATGTTAAAAGGTATAAAGAGAATTACTTAAAAAGTTGTTTTTTTTTTTTAAGTTTAGAGAGAGAAAGCTTGATTGGGGATAGGAGCAGAAGGGAAGAAAGAATCTTTTATTTTTAATGTTTATTTATTTATTTTGGGGGGGGGGTGTTTGTGAACAGGAGAGGGGCAGAGAGAGAGGGAGAGAGAGAATCCCAAGCAGGATCCATGCTGTCTGCACAGAACCTAACGTGGGGCTCGATCATAAGACCATGGGATCTTGACCCTGAGGCAAAATCAAGAATTGGACGCTCAATCAACTGAGCCACCCAGGCACCCTGAGTATTATTTAAAAGTTTTGTCTCATAAAAATAATTATCAAAAAAAAGTTTCATTGAATGGAGGGGTAAAAGTTACATATCAGGGCTTAACATATTTACAGATTTCAACATGAAAAAGAAACCATGGTGAGAATATCCTTCTTTGAACAGGATTTTCTTTAATCTTACCAGATTGTCTAATGTAAAGAGGGTGTTTTCTTCATTACAAATGTTATGGTCTATAGAGAAGAGTACGTTGAAAATGTCAACAGTTTTGTAATTATTGATCATAAAATTCAATTTTGAAAAAGATTTATTAGACAATCTTACTCTTTTTAAAAAGCTCAAAATAAAGCCATATAAAAATATGTTCTTCAGAGAAATGTCAATGACTTATTATTAGAGGTGATACACCTTACAAACTGATTAAAGTGTATGAACATATAGTGAATAATTACTTATGTTTTTGATGCATCATTATATATAGATAGGTTTTTATCTTTTAGAAAATTTTAGTTTTGAAAAAAAGAATTTTAGTTTTGAAAATGGATTTTTTAAAGTATTTTTTAATGTTTATGTTTGAGAGGGAAGGAGAGAGAGAGAGAATGGGGGGCAGAGTGTGAGTGGGGGAGGGGCAGAGAGAGAGGGAGACACAGAATCCAAAGCAGGCTCCAGGCTCTGAGCTCTCAGCACAGATCACGATGCAGGGCTCAAACTCATGAGCTGTGAGATCATGACCTGAGCCCACGTGGAATGCCTAACCGACTGAGCCGCCCAGATGCCCCGAAAATGGATTTTTAATAGAACTATTTTATAAGGCCACCAGTGTAATAAAACAAGTTTTGTAGTCAATAAATGGATACTTTAAAAATTACAAAATTTTAATTCCTAAAAATTCCCTAACTTTCATTAGTGTCTATTAATATATTGAGATAGTTTAATTTTCTAAAAATTAATTTTGGGGATCAGAAATGTGTCACTCCAGTAGTTCACAAAAATTAATCACTAGATTGCACATCTGAAACTAATATAACACTGTGTGAACTATGCTGAAATTAAAATTTTGAAAATCATTGCAATGAACAGACTAATTTTTTTCTTTATTTTAATTGCATATTCTAAATCTCACCACTCAGAAGGACTTGAGAGTTAACCTAGTTGTAAATTCTCACTGTGCATTTGAGATAACTAAGGGTTAGTATATTTGCCAGGCTATCTCAGAAAGTTAATAACACAGTCCAGGATACCACACTTTTTTTTGAGCTGTATTCCTCATTTGGTGAATATTTTGCTAATTTTCTTTAAAAATGAATTTTTCTCATTTGCAGTTGAACCACCATGGTCTACTGATTAGTGAATAGCAATTATTGGTAACCAAATTCCTAATAACTCTATTAACATTTTTCACTTGTATTTTTTATAGTTCTACTTTTTTGAAACTAGGTTAATGCTCTTTAAATACATTGTTACTGCAAGAAGGTTGCTTTCTATTCAAATCAATTATCTTAACCAATTATTATCGTAAAAGAGTTTACCACACCATTTCTATACTTTGACTTTTTGTTCTTGAATTGTCTTTAGCTGTGCCTGACTTGACTGATTTCATTTTTTATCCTTTATTAATGTCTATAAAATGTTCTAATGTCGATGTTTATTTTTTCCATATATTATGAATCCTGTTTAATTTATAGTTACAATTGTGTTTGTGTAACCTAAATTAAAACTATGCTTTTTCAATAAAGTAACTGGAGTTTAAAATTCAAACCTATTTTGATAACATTTCAAATTTGGTTTAATTACTATTGAAATTATCTCAATACATGTTAATGTAGTACATTCAAAAATTGACTTAGGAAATCTTATTACAGTGTAAAAGCTACTGTAATAAGTTGCTGCCTTACATAAATAAATAAATGACCAATATTACTAGAGGCTATAAGCAGCATGGGAAAGAAATGGAAGGAGTCTTTTATCCTAGTTTTTAGAGGGCATCAGCAGCTTGCTTTTATGAAAAAGTAACAGCTAAATGCACTGCAAATAATTTGCAGTAATCCAGTTCAGTGATTCATGTGTCTGCTTTAATGGGTCATAATTCAGGGTAAAGTAACTGAGTGCAGTCAGAGTGCAGACACTGCTTATGCCAGGGACAGTATCTCTTCATAAAACACACCTCAGGAGAAGCAGTTTGCCAGCCCCCTAATACTCTCTGATGTTTTGATGTCCTGCATATTTTTCCGATTAAGTTTTGAGTGCCATGTTTTTAGTTGTATTTCCACATTCATTATTCTCACGTAGACCCTTCAGCGGGTTTGCCATATATGATTATTTTTTTAATGATGCCTTTCTTTCCACTTCAGCAGTTTAATAATCTAGCACATGGCTGCTTCTCAGTACTCAGCATTCACCTCCCCAATACTGAAGAGGACATGTGCTTTGGCTTCAAAATTCCATTTGCAGCGTTAGAAATGCATATTCCCTACGGAACAACATTTGTTTGACATAACCATTCATTTTTATTACCTCTTTAAATATGTTTATCCAGAGTTATCAATAATCATAAATAACTGTATTCTCATCTTGTTCTGTTTTTTTCCAACAGACAAAATTGCTTACCCAGTACATATTAAATCTCGGCAAGTATGATCAAAACTACGACATCAGAGACCGTACAAGATTTATTAGGCAGCTTATTGTTCCAAATGAGAAGAGTGGAGCTTTAAGTAAATATGCCAAAAAAATATTCCTAGCACAAAAACCTGCACCACTGCTTGAATCTCCTTTTAAAGGTATTATTATCAGAATATAATGGCAAAATACACGTTACCTAAAAAATTATGACAATATGTCCCATTTCTAATACATTTAAAATTTAGCTCTTAGAAAATATAAGTGATTAATATACGTAAATATATAAGAACACCATGCTTTCTACTCATCTGTTCTCCAGAGCAACCTTCATATTAAAGTTTTTTTATAGACCTTATTTACCTAAGTAATTTCAGTCTTCTGAGTTTATTTTTATTCTTACTAAGCAGTTCAGCTGAACAATAGATTAAAGCTGTGTTCTTCTTATTGACGTTGACTTCATTCCTATTTTAAATAGCCTTATTTAATAAGGAATATAATATACCTTAATAGTGAGTTTTTACTAATTAAATACTCTGTACACTAACATAACTTTTCTAGGAAGAATTATTTCTTAAAAATATCCCTTTATATTTAAATTTGTTTTTCAAGATGGAAGTTGACTTATTTTTTCCAGCTTTTTAAAAAGGAGTAATTTTATCAATTTAACAAGTAGCCATTAGAGTTAGAATCAAATGATTGTATACCTTGGTTTTCATATTGTTTCTTATTTAATTGTTGGTGATAAAAAGCAGGTCAGTATCGTAGAAAAACTATTAAAATTCTGAATGTGTTTGTGCTAAGACATGTATATGGATTGTTTAACTGTGCTGTCATTCTTAATATTCACAGTAAAGTAATTTTTAGAGAAGCTACATTTCAGAGCAACACCTCTAAACACACTGACTGATTAGCTTTTTTATTGACCATTATGGGGGAGATTATTGTAATCTATGGACTGAAATCAGTTTTTTGACCTATGAAGAGCTTCCTAGTTTATATTTATTCCTTGACATTTGAGGTAATATGCCAATTACCTTGAGCTCTGATTGGGATTGTTCTCTGTTATATACAGCTCATATTGTTTATTTTATATTTTCCTCTATTTTAATAGATAGGGATCATTTCCAGCTTGGCACTTTATCTCATACTCTCAACACTAAAGCTACCGGGTACCTGGAATTATCTAATTGGCCAGAGGTGGCGCCGGACCCATCAGTTCGAAATGTAGAAGTAATAGAGTTGGTAAGTTGACCTTTTCTGAAATTAATTTTGTCAAGCAGTGGGAGATTCTAGAATAACTATTGTTTTATATAAAAGCTTTTTTAACGGGTTGAAAATTGAAAATTGTTCTGGTATTTCTAAATGTAATGTATTAGATATATCTCGCTGTTTTGGGAACTGAATATTGTAGTATTCCTATGTCATTGTACGTGTACTGTTCCTTTTCTTCAAGGAAATAGAGAATTGAATTCTCTGCATCAGTGCCACCCACATTTTTGGTATTGCATTTGTAGCTGTGTAGATTCAATTTCTAAGGTATTTAGTGTCATTGGATTGAGCTTTTTCTACTTTGTTTAGAGATTCATAAGCTTCCTGTCAATATTTTTCTAAATAATTTTTGCTGTTCTCTCCCAGAAAAACCATACAAAGTGTTCTTCTGGATTTTCTGGTGAACCTGTTTTAAGTGCAGCCTAAATATAAACAGGTGGCATTGTGTACAAACGATGTCCTTAGATAAGGTCATAACTAATAAGAATATTATGTTGCTTTCACGTTAAAAAAAAAAAAGCTCTCACATAAATACTCTTTCCCTAGATCTTTAAAAAATTCTGGCTACTAAAATGAAAGAGTTAATGTTCTTTCTAATGTTATCCTTTTCTTACGTCAACAAGAAAAATAAGGTCTTCTGATGTCTTTAGAAATTGATCATGTGAAATATATCCAATAGTTTTTTAAGTAGGATTAACAAAAAAGAACAATTAGGTATTACATTCTGGGTGCTTTTCTGATAGGAAAGATGTATTAAACTAAGATTCAGATAACCAGAGTTCTTTACCACTGATTCCTATGAGAAAGTACTTCCTGCCTATTAAATTTTCCACTTATGATGGATGGAAATATTTGTTATTTTATTTTTTCTAAGTTTATTTATTTATTTTGAGAGAGACAGAGAGCCTGCAGGCAGGGGAGGGGCAAAGAGAGAGGGAGAGAGAGAATCCCAAGCAGGCTCCACACTTTCAGTGCAGAACCCAAAGTGGGGCTCAGTGTCACAACTGTGAGATCGTGAGCCGAGCCAAAATCAAGAGTTGGACACTTAACCCACTGAGCCACCCAGGTGCCCCTTTATTACTTTAAATAGAAGAATTTCTGTAATAGGCCGTGTAATTTGGTCCTTTTGAAAAATACGTTTCTCTTAACTACTCAAACTTATCCTGGCTTTGAACCACGGCCAAAAGTGATATAACTAATAATGACTCAATTTAGCAAACCCTGGCACTTTGATAATGTTTTACACACATTATCTTGTTTAAACGTCATAATGGTTGTAAATGATGGTTATCGTTGTTCCTATTTTCCAGTTGAGGAAACTAGGGTGCAGAGAACCCAAGTAAATTGCCCAAGCTTATATAGCTAGTAAGTAATGGAACTGGGATTCCAACACAGATCAGAGTCCACCGTTCATGTTGTTACTGCCTACATTTTATTATGTAATGTGAAGAGAGAAAGCTTGAGCTTGTTTGCAAATCTGTGCTATTCTTAGTACTAGTACTTGGCACTGTCATTTTTATGTTGTGACAAATGATCTCTGTTTAGAGGTGACTTAAAAAAATGTAAAACTTACTAAAACTAATTGTGTGTCCATTCCTCCTTGAAATTAAGTTTGTTGATTTTCACTCAGATCTGTATGCTCTTAAATACTCTTCAAAGATTGGCTTATTTGTGCAACTTTGTGTCAGATGTTAGTATACAAAGACATGTTCTTTGTTATGATTATTTCCATAGATTTAATCTCTGCTAATTTCGTATTATGGCTGCTCATTGTTTTTATGGTTCTGTCCTTTTCCATTATTGGGTACATAATGCTTTGGCACATGTACAACCATCCTTTTATCCTCCTCTGCATTTCCACCCTGTCCTTCCTCCTTGCTACCCCACTCCACCAAAAAAAATTAAAATAAAAATAGTTTATCTTCCCAGAAATTGATAGCAATGCTACACAGTTTAATTTGGTTTCAGTGGTATCCTTATGTTGGCTGATGGATTGGTTGTTTGGCTGGCTTTTTCCATTGTCTTGTGCTCTTCTAAGTTTTAACTGCCTTATAGGGACGGTACTTAACCTGTCTTCTCATGTTCATTTCATCTGCCCAGTTCAACAGAGACAGGTTGATTTCTTTTCCTTTTTGCTGATTGCATCCTAGAAATTAATAACTGATAACTTATTGTGGAGAATAATTAAAAGTGATGGAACCTAGTTGAAGAAAACTGTCACTATCCATTGATACCATGCAGAAAACTTTTAATCTACTGGTCTCTGGACATGTTGGCTTAAAATTATACTATAAGAGATACAATTAAGTATAAAATTAATATACCTAGTTTTATTATCCAGTGCAGCTGCAACAGTGCAGAAAGTAGTGTTCCTTATAGTCTTTCTTACCTCTCACCCTACCACCCCTCCTCCAAAGTCACATCAATGCATTTCATGCACATAATACACTGTGTTATCCTAGTTTTACAATACCGTGATCTTATAGGATCACATTTCATTATTATGAAATATAACCTTAGTTAAGAAAAATGCCTAGGTTTAGGTAATCTGATATGGAAACTAGTTATATTGACACCAGAAATGACTTAGAATTGCACCCTACGTTTTCCAGGATATTGGATATAATGTATATTTATATTATGATACCAATAAGTTTTGAAGATCCTTCCAAATTTTTTTGCTCAGTTCTAGAAAATCTCACCCCCTTAGGGACAGACCATCTTTTTCATATCAAAGGTATTTTACTTTGTAAACACATCTACTTTTGATATTTTATCCCTCCTAGGATCTTTCTAATTAGTCCTTCATTATTCTCTTCCTCTTCTCTTTCTCCATTATTTCTGTTGCTTAGAATGATTTAATTATCATGGTAATAAAAGACTATAAAAAAGTTAAAATATTTTTATTGTTTAAAACCTAAAACTCCATGAATAAAGAGTTCATGGCCATGTCAAGATAATTTGCCTTTTTGAGCATAGAACCCTAATTTTCCTTATTTGTTAATTTGGTCTTATCCTGACAGCCATCTAGATTATTTTTTTTTTCCCCAGAAATTGATCCGACCATTTTTTACCAGGCTTCAGAAAAAATATGTTTGTTTTAAGGATTTAAGAAAAAATATGAACTGAATTGTTTATTAAATATAGAACTTTGTTTATAGAACAGCATCTTTATTCATATTTGGAAGACAGCATTTTAAATATATATGAAAAGAAAGCAGTACTGCTGACCTTATGTATCATATTCAAATATATTCAAGTAATTTTTACTCATTTTTCTATTATTGTCCATATAGTAATTTTCCAGGTTATTGAAGCTTATCTTTTTGAGCAACATACCTTAAGCCCTAAAGTCCTCTAGATCAGTGGTTTACAACCCTGGCTGCATATTATAATCATATGGAAATCTTTAAAAACAAAACTATGTGAGACTTGCTGCAGACCATTTAAATCAGAATCTTAGGAGGTAAATCCCAGGCATTAGCTTTTTCAGAATTAGTATATTTTTTGTGTGTGTTAGTATTTTACAAAATATTCCAGTTGACTCTTACATGCATCCAGTGTTGAGAACCATTCTTAAACCTCTGTCATGCTATAAATTCCTTTACAACAAAATATACATTCTAGCCAGCTGGCACATAATAGGAACTCAATTGAAATTTTGATAAGAGCCTGGGTGGCTCAGTCGGTTAAACATCCGACTTCAACTCAGGTCATGATCTCATGGTTTGTAGGTTTGAGCCCCATGTCAGGCTCTGTGTTGACAACTCGGAGCCGGGAGCCTGCTTTGGATTCTGTGTCTCCTCTTTCTCTGCCCCTCCCCCATTGGCACTCCGTCTCTCTCAAAAATAAATAAACCTTAAAAAAATTAAAAAGGAAAAAAATTTTTTGATAAATAAATGAGTGGTAACCATTTTTGACTTCTTAAAAAATAGAGATTTGTCTGCCCTATAACAGAATATATGAAACAGGATTTAATTTTTTCTTGATAAATCAAAGTCACAATTATGAAAATAATTTATTTTACTTAATTCAGTGCATTAAAGTCTTTGAGGAGTTATTCACACAACTAATCATTATTGTGCCAGACACTTTAGAGATCTGTCAGTGTACAAAGTATTCAAATACCCCTGCTCTCCAGAAGCTGATGTTCTAGCAGTGACACACTGACAATAAAAATAAATATGTAAATTGTATTTATAGTATGTTGGAAACTGATAAGTGCTGTGACTAAAATAAAATAAAATAAAATAAAATAAAATAAAAAAGAATACAGCAAAGTACAGAAGTGCCAGGTATGAGAGGTTGGAATTTTAAATAGAGTAGTCCTCTCTGAGGTGACTTTTGTGCAAAGACTTGAAGGAAGTGAGGGAGGGAGTGAGACGTGCAGTTATCTGGGGGAGAGCATTGGAAGTGCAGTCAGCTGGGGAAAGGCCCTTCAGGGGAGCATACCTGAGGTGTGTGAGTGGGAGTGGCTGGTGCAAAGTGGGCCAGAAAGCAGCAGAAGGAGGTCAGAAAGGCAAGGGGGGGGGGGGTTGGTCATCTAAGGCAAGCAGGTTTTTGTAAGGGCTAGCTTTTTCTGAGTGAAATGGAGAGCTGTGGCAAGCTTTCAAACCCCAGATAGGCTTGATTAGACTCAGGCTTTAATTCAGTCATTTTAGCTGCTGTGTTAAGCAAATTTGGAGTTGGGGAATGGGGGGTATGATAGAAGCAAAATAAGCAGTTGCAGTAATCTGAGAGAAGATGGCTCTGACCAAGGTAGCTAAAAGCTTTTTCGTGGATTAGATATTTAGGATATGAAAGAGAAAGAGAAATCAAATATTACCTGAGGGTTTAGGCTGCTGAGATGGTTAGGCTTGTTGATTTGCCTGTACTGTTTTTGGGTGGTTTTTTGTTTTTTTTTTAACTTCAGTATTAAGCTCTGATCTTTCGTTTCTTCATGCTGTTATTGTGCCCGCCTCTAAATGCCTCACATCTTCTAGAGTATATTACTTTAGTTCACATCTCTTGCAGACCAACAAATACAAAAGTCTTTTATGTAAAATAAAGTTGTTGATTTAACAGAATGCAATCTGAGTGAGGTTTGGTTTCCTCTATTTAGGAATAAAGTGGAATCAGCCTTAATGTCAGCTCTTCTAATAGTTGCCTTCTCTGTTGGGACCGGCAACTTTCTTTTGGGTTCACAGTGGATCCTGAATGCTTGTTTGCCAGCAGACTGAATCCCTTAATGAGAATTCATTTATATTTACAATTTTCCTTTTTTGAAAAACAGGCCAAAGAATGGACTCCAGCAGGAAAAGCAAAGAAAGAGAATCCTGCTAAGAAATTTTATTCTGAATCGGAGGAGGAAGAGGACTCTTCTGATAGCAGCAGTGACAGTGGTGGGGTTTATGATTTATTGAAAAACTTCGTTCACTAAAGCTGATATACTGTGCCTCCAACAAAACATAAGGCGTAGTACATAATATTCACCAAGTGGGCTTAAACAAAGTTTGTACAATAATGCATTGTTTTGTTTTAAAAGTAATTTCTCATCCTTTCTCATTTGACTTTGCCTCTTCAACACCCAGCTAGTAAATGATAGAGTTGAAACAGAAACTCATGCTTTTCTGCATTCTAACCTGAACTGCCTGTTATATTCATAGCATACTGGAAAACATTATATTTGATAAGCCTTTAGTGGGGCCTTTAAAAGTAACTTTCTTTTGTAGAAATGTAAAGTTTATTTTAAACATTGCACAATATGTTCTTCATCCATATTATACTCTTTTATTTCTACATGGCCCTGTATAGAGTGAAGTTAAAATTAATAAATCTCTGTGTATTATAAAGAGTCAAAGAGCTAAAATGACTAGGATAACAATATACGATGAAAAGACTATCGAGTAGGAAGGATTTAGAAGTACTGCATTTTAGCTTTGCCAACTGAGTAAGGTACTTACCTTTCTCCGTGTCTGATAAATGAAGAAATAGAGGTGGATACTTTCAAGTCCCTTCAGCACTAAAATTCTGTGAGCAATTGACACAATGAAAAATGTATTGGAGTTACTTTTTTTTTTAACTTTGTAATTTAACTTTATTTTTTAATTTTTTAAAATTTACATCCAAATTAGTTAGTATATAGTGAAGCAATGATTTCAGGATTAGCCCACAACCCCTCCAGCAACCCTCAGTTTGTTCTCCATATTTACGAGTCTCTTCTCTTTTGTCCCCCTCCCTGTTTTTATATTCTTTTTGTTTCCCTTCCCTTATGTTCATCTGTTTTGTCTGTTAAAGTCCTCCTATGAATGAAGTCATACGATGTTTGTCTTTCTCTAATTTCACTTCGCATAATACCCTCCAGTTTCATCCACGTAGTTGCAAATGGCAAGATTTCATTCTTTTTGATTGCCGAGTACTACTCCATTGTGTGTGTGTGTGTGTGTGTGTGTGTGTGTGTGTGTGTGTGTGTGTGTTTATACCACATCTTTTTTATCCATTCATCCATCGATGGACATTTGGGCTCTTTCCATACTTTGGCTATTATTGATAGTGCTGCTATAAACGCGGGGGTACATGTGTCCCTTTGAAACAGCACACCTGTATCCCTTGGATGCATGCCTAGTAGTGCAATTGCTGGGTCATAGGGTAGTTCTATTTTTAGTTTTTTAAGAAACCTATTGGAGTTACTTTTACCACTCTTTTTAACAATTTACCTAAGAGGCACACCTGGGTGGCTCAGTCAGTTAAGCATCTGACCCTGGATTTCGGCTCGGGTCATGATCTCACAGTCCGTGGGGTTTGAGCCCTGCATCAGGCTCCGTGTTCACAGGGCAGAGCCTGCTTTGGATTCTCTCTCCCCCTTTCTCTCTTTGCCTCCCCTGCTTGTGTGTGCACATGTGCTGGCTCTCTCTCTCTCTGTCTTAAATATTAAAAACAATTTACCTGGGAGACATCTGAGCCAAGATCAAATGACACCCTTTTCTTCTAAAACCTTTTTTCCTTGGCAGAACCAAGAGCTTTTCATTATTACTTGGTCATCCATCACCTTACTCTAAGGTAATTCATTCTTTTTCGTCTGTTCCCCCTATCAAAATCTTTATTTTCTGTATCTGATAAATTAACCTGTAATGCCTCATATCAAGCTGAAAATGGAGAAAATATTTCAATCTAGATTGTGAATGCTAAAAAATAGATTTCAGGAATGATGTTGACTATTGAGAAAGATCTGTTTGAATAGTTACAAGTGTACCATATACATATTTGCCTACACCCCCTTTATTCATAAGCTCATGCCTGTTAATAGGCTAACTTAAAAAAAAAAAAGACTTTTTAAAAATGTTTACTTAATACTTTCATGAGAGAGAGAGAGTATGCACATGCGTAAGTGGGGGAAGGGCAAAGAAGGAGAGAGAGAATCCCAAGCAGGCTCCCTGCTGTCAGCATAGATCCCGATGTGGGGCTTGATCTCACCAACCATGCAGTCATGACCTGAGCCAAAATCAGGAGTTGGATGCTCAACTGCCTGAGCTACCCAGGCATTTTTTTTTATGCTTATTTATTTATTTTGCAATAGGGAGAGAGTTAAAATACGTATTTGAAATATTCCATTGAGACCTTCATGGGTTGATGTGAGCCATGTGGCAGCAATTTTGTGCTAGCTACTGGAGGAATACAGTAACTTTTCTCATTAGAAATTATGACATTATTTTCTCAATGAGGAAGTCTTCTAGAGGATAAACAAATTTCCTTAAGGATTTTACTAACTTGGATATTTAAATAATGGTGCCTAAAGTGAACTAGACCCAGATTCATGTTGAACTCCCATGTAATTAACATGAGAGAGTCACTTAGATGCTGTAATTTCTTCTCATTATTTATGGGATAAGTCATTTATCTGAGTTAATATATACATGTGCACACCTTTGATATCACAACAAATTTAAAATATGCTATTCAGCAGTTTTGTAAAATTTGGGTAAAATAAATTTTGCCCTTTGTAGAAGCTGATGATAATGAGTGCCTTACTGTGTGGCAGGTGTCGTTGTGTCTTCATCACCTTTATAGGTTTTAAATCATTTAATCTTCACAACAGCTCTGTAAAGTGGCTAGGGTTATTATCATCATTGCTGGAAAGGAAACTAAGACCCAGAAAGATTGAATAACTTTCTCAGTCTTTTAAGTTGTAAGTGGCAGAGCTAGGATTTGAACCCAGACATTCCAATTTGAAAGCCCATGCCTGTAACCACCGTCTGCTACTCCAAAAAAATACAGGTAATCTTAGCTTTTCACTGTGTGATACATAAATCAATCCTCATAAATTAGATATTATTTACTTATTATAATATGTTCCTGCCTAAGGGCACTTCATCAGATAGATAATAGGACAACAGTTGTCCTCTTATCTGGGCTATAGCTTTGCACCTATAATCATTTCAGATAGTAAAAATGATACTTCATGTTTCAAATACACATAAATACACTATACATATCACTTCTGTGAGGAGTCCTAGTATAACACAATTTATACATAAAACATTGCAGTGTTTACCTCTACAATGTCATTTTATCATCTGTTTGACCTATGGAAAGTGCTTATTCTAGCTAAAATAAGTAGTAACTTTTTTAATTAGTAATTTTGCCTACTGCCTCTGAATTGAGAAATTCTTACAGATGATTTGAATGGCTCATTCCCCTCTCAAAATTATTCCTGAGAATATTCAGCTCTTGCCTTCTTCTCTAAATAAAATTTCTCATTGGTAGAGGAATGAATTATGCTTATGTCATTCTTTAAAAAAAAAAAAAAGTTTCTGCCGTAACTAGATACTTAGGGATTTGAGAAGCAAGATTCTCTCACATTTGGTTTACTTGATTCTTCTTTTCTTTCCTTTTCCGTACCCACTCTCAGAATGCCTTCTCTGTCTTTAGGAGCTCCCCACACTCACCCTGCCATAGGAATGTGGGGGTCTGAATGACAGGAGTGTGGGAATAGAGTATTGAACAAGTGGGGTCCAGTAAACTAAAATTCAACATCTGGTTTCATTTGTGATGAATACTGACAGTTACTTGGGTCCTTATGTATAACCAAATGGCTGTAAATCAAGGAGTATCTGCCTATATTTTTTCAGACAGTGAATCTGGAAGTGCAAGTGGAGAACAAGAAGAGGAGGGAGACAGTAGTGATGACAGCAGTGAGGACTCTTCCAGTGAGCATAAGAGTGACAGTGAAAGTGCATCAGAAGTAGGAAACAAAAGAACAGCCAAGAGGAACTCCAAAAGCAAACGGAAACGGTAATATTTTGTCAGAGTTTCCTTCAGAAACCATTCTGTGATATTTTCTCCCAGCATAACATTTCCCTTTAATTCATAAAGTGAGTGAGAAAATAAGTGTGTGCATTTTTTCCCCAAGCAGGTACTGAATCTTGTAGAATTAATTAGAATACTGGTTCACATAATTATTCTACTACTTATTATGCTTAGTTTTCATTTTGAACTTGAACAAATCTTGGGGTTACATTTTGAAAATTGGTATAACCTTGGAAGGCTGAGTTAAGTGATCAAGAAGTAGGTATGAAACACTTAATTACCTTTTGTAGCAATTTTGCTGAGGGCTAAAATTAAATCCTTCAACACTTTGCCATTATGTAAGTAAGACAATTGATTTTTCTAAATAATGTTATAGTAAAAAGATTATGATCCAAATATTAGAGTCAAGGGCTGTGAAGGAAGACGGTCATAAGATATTTAAGTGTTCGTGCTTTTGAAGATTCCCATTATCAACATTATCATGTATTAAAGTGTCATTAAAATTTTGAATAATTGGGGCTAATACCTTGGATTGTATGAGTCTGTTTTCCCCACTGCTGTCAGCGAGTGGCCTCTGCAGACATGATGGCCCTTTCCCTGGGAGCCTGCTGCCCGTTCACTTGATGAGCTTGCAGCCCAGCTCAGTCGTGGCTGACAGCACTGATTGGGGCGCAGTACGCTCTCTGCTCCTTTTATTACAGACAGTAATTAAAGCAGCTCGCCCTGCCACTTCCATAACAAACACAGCATAATGCCCTAATTATGACTTTATTAATTTAAGTCAGGATTTAATGATTTTAAAAGTGATTTATATTGTTTTTCCTGTTCAGAACAAATGAAATCTGTAGGTTAAATTAATACAGGCTTTTCATCATTGCAAAGTTAAAAAGCTAGTTACCAGTAAATTCTTTTCATTAGATTAACATCTGAAACTCTAAGCAGTAAGGTAAACAGTAATTACCCATCAAAATTGAGTGCTGCATAACAAAATAACACTTTTACCTTTAAAATCTTATCTTAAAAGCTGTAAGTTAAATATATGCAGAATCATTCACTTGTTGCAGCAAAGGATTTACTTGGTTTGTAATAGCGTTTTCTTTGAGAGAAATTTTGTACTTCTGGTTTAATATCAGAATATCTATGATTACATACTTTATAAAAAGTATCTTATTTCTAGGAAGGAAAATTTTGTTCATTGCACTCAATATCTTTTCAGATAGCAAAAGTCAATATGCTAGAAAATTTTAATCTTGTATTATATTAGTTGCATTATGTGTTTTTTCCTCCAGAAATGGAGTTTTCTCTTTATGTTCTAATTTAAAAGAATTGTTTATTACACTAAAGGGAATCTCAAATACATTAAAAACCTTATATTTTTAAGTATATGTTGTAACCATTGAGTTGGGGATAATAGATTGCCATTTTTTGCTATGGGGAAAAAACAACATATTTTTTAGTCATCGAACATAATTACATGTGCTCTGAGATGTTGCCATGACTTCATTTTTAATAAACTGCAATCGTATTTCCTCTGCAAAAATCAATTCTAGGAAATATCGATTCTTCCCTTCTTTTAGCACTCTCTCTCCCCCCCATGTTTTTCGGCCTGTCTTTTAGAATTTTTTTTTAAACTTGCTTGTGTTAAGTGTATAATGATTTTTATTAAAAAGATTTTATTTTTAAGTAATCTTTACACCCAACATGGAGCTTGAACTTAGGACCCAGAGCTCAACAGTCACATGCTCTACTGACTGAGCCAGCCAGGCACCCCTGTATGATAATTTTGTAAAGCTAAGGAGCTTTAAATATCTTTAAAACCACCCTTAGTAGTCATAACAATTTATGATTAAATTTTAGTTTTACACTCCTAAATATTTTTATTTGAAGGGAGCTGGTATGGTGTAATGGGGAAAACATGGTCTTTAGATGGACTTAAAATTCCAGTCCTGCCACTCTTGGCAATGTCCTTGAGCAAGTTTCTTAACTTTCCTGAATATTATAGGATAATAATGCACCCAGTAAGAATATGTTGGAACATCTATATGAGCTAACTAATATAAAGTTTCTGAAAAAAAAAAGATTCTTAAAAAGAATACACACACATGGGAAGAGAATTAGACCTTCAGTTTTGAGAAAATGTAGAAGACCACCAGCTATCTCTCTTTGAGAAAAGACCTTTGGGCTGCCTCACATGTTACTCCTTCTCCTTGGATAATTACCTCCCTACTCAAGACTTTCCTTTATTTAATCCTGTTTCTCAGCTTCTGTGTTCTTCCTCTAGGAAGCATTCCCTCTCTCGGTTAAGTTTGTTTAGATGCTTCTCTCCTCCAGATGTTTTCATGACACAGCATACATTATTACTCATTACTTACCATACTTTATTGTCATTGCCGCCTTACTTCTCTGTAGCCTCCAAAGGAGTGTAGACATTATAAGGGCGACACAGAGTTCTTCTGTATCTTACTAACCACTGTGATCCTTAAGCACTGATGTACTTACAACGCATGGTGGGTGGTCAATTAATATTTATTAAATGAATGAGTGGCATCAGCATTTAGGTTTGATCATTTGGTATTTTAAAAGTTTATATTTGATTATTTGACATTTTTAGTAAGACTTAGTGCATTAGAAGGAATCTCTTTTGAAGTAGTTAACATTTTCTCATGTATGTTTATGGGTCACATTTCAGAACATATGTAAATAATTTTCTTGTAGAAAAAAAAATCTATAAAATGCAAGTCTATTTTAGCAAAAGTATGTGTAGGAGTTTTAAATTTATTAATGGATATTTAGTATTTCAAGACAGCGTTTTAAAATCAGCCCTAAGTATCTTTGAAGTTGTTACTATTAGCACCTAATATATATTCCTGGTAAATCAAACATTTAACTATTAATTATATTCTACTTACATCATTTAGTGTTGTTTTATGACCTTTTGCGTTTGAGGTATGTTTGACATGGTAATATCATTGATTTTGAATGGATTCTGATATATTTGGTTATAGATTATACTACCTTTATTATTATTTTATTGATATGTTCTGGAATTTTAAAACCATTTTTATTATCTTTTATATACTAAAAAGAATTGGTTCTCAGTGAAATATACTTCTCTAATAAAGGTTCTGATTTATAGGCAAAATGGACATATAGCACCAATTTGCCATTTGATTATTTATTTATTTATATGTTTATTTATTTTTGAGAGACAGAGATAGAGCCTGAGTGGAGGGAGGGGCAGAGGGAGAGGGAGACACAGAATCTGAAGCAGGCTTCAGGCTCCGAGCTGTCAGCACAGAGCCCCACTCGGGGCTCGAAACCACAAACCATGAATGAGATCATGACCTGAGCTGAAGTTGGACGCTCAACTGACTGAGCCACCCAGGCGCCCCGCCATTTGATTTCCTTAAACTACTTAAACTTGTTTATATAAAGGATTTAAAGTTGATATTTTGAAATTTGTTATTCATAGTGATTCTGAAGATGGGGAGAACGAAAATGAAAAATCTAAAACTTCAGATTCTTCCAATGCTGATTCTAGTTCAATAGAAGACAGTTCTTCAGATTCTGAATCAGAATCAGAATCTGAAAGTGAATCTGAATCCAGAAAAGTCACTAAGGTAAGAAAGAGATTGCACATTTGTTGTTATTGAAAGTAAGTATTCTCATAGACTTTTTCCAATTAAGAATAAGTATTTCTGAAAAAAAGTGTCTTGTTGAAAATCAAGAAACCGAGAAAGAAATGTAACATTATCACTGACAACTGAAATCAATACCATCTTCATGCATCCACACCTATGATTTTATTATTTTTTTATTAGATAATTGCTTCCTTTTTAATTCAGCCCTACAGAAGAGTTAGAAACTTTTAACCTCATCCTTTGCCACTGTAATTACAGAGCTCAATGTTATGAGTTATGGCCCTTTTTTTTTCTGAACTAGAAGGTGACAATAGAGGCTTTCACGAAGGGGAAAGTAAAAGGAAGTCACAGAAATAGTATTGAGCAAGGTGATATAAATGTATATACATAAGAAAATGAGACAAGTAATGCTTTTTAAAAATAGGTGTTAGGGGTAATAGAATACTTTTAAAGGTTTAATTCAAGGATATACGTTCTTTAGTTAATAAAAAATACAGTAGCCATGTATTTAAAAACAAATGTAGGAATGACTTATGTAATAGAATGATAATGCTTTCTGATTCACATTTATAACACTGAAACTTATCTGCTTAGCAGTAAAAAGTGAAAGTATAAATTGAGGGGTGCCTTGTTGGCTCAGTCAGTAGAGCATGTGACTCTTGATCTCAGGGTTGTGAGTTCGAGCCCTATGTTAGGTGTGGAGATTACTTACAAATAAAATCTTTAAAAAAGTATAAATTGGAAAATGTAATTATGAATATTAATTTCAGACCTTATACATATCTTTCTGATCTTTAATTATTACTCCTTTCCTATAAATGGATCATGTTGATCCTAGGCTTCAAATGTAGTAGTTTTTTATAAGTATATATTGTATTATTCCATATGTTGAATATGTGGGCAAAACTTTGCCTTTTATTGAATTCTGTTTTTTAACCTAATATTTTCCTCATTTATTTTTTCTATTAACTTGAATTTCTTTAAGAAGTCACCTGAGTAGCCAAGGATAAAAATAAATTCATTCAAGTAGATAATTGCCTTCTCCCATCCAGAGATTTATTATTATAGAATAAGCATATTTAAAAAATAAAAAAAGAATAAGCATGTTTAAAAATTGGCTAGTTTTTGTCTTGCCTTATTGCAAATATTCTTGCATGTGGTTAAACCTATTTTAAATGTGAATTTATGTTTAAAACGTATCTATTTATAGTATATAATCTAAGATTTCTATTTTCCAAAAATTCATATAAAATCTTTGAGATTTTTATGTTTATTACTCTGGCCTCATATAAAAATTTATCACATAGTGAGTTTGATGTCCTCCCATTTCCTACTTACATTAAATTACTTATGTTAAATTATTCATTTCATATTTATATATTTTAAAGTTTAAGATGTTATTTAAAATAAAGGAGCTTTAGAAATTGACAGTAAGTACAACCCAGAATAAGAAATAAGTGTTTTAAAAAATGAGCACACAAGAAATCAATGAACATCGAGTGGGTAGAATTAAAGTGCATTATTCTTACGAAGTTTTGTAAAAGTTAAAAAACTGTAGACTTTAGTACCTACATAGTATTAGAAGTAGGGTTTTTTTTGCTTTGTTTTTGTTTTTTGTTTTTTGTTTTTTAGAAGCAGGGTTTTAGGACCGCATTAAAAAGCCACAGAGGTAGGGGCACCTGGGTGGCTCAGTCAGTTAAACGTTCATGTCTTGATCTCATAGTTGTGAGTTTAAGCCCGGTTTTGAGCTCTGTGCTGACAGTGCGGAGCCTGCTTGAGATACTCTGTCTCACTGTCTCTCAAATAAATAAACAAATATTTTTTTAAAAATTAAAACAAAACAAAAAAGCTACAGAGGTATCCCAGGTTAGCATTTCAATTTGTTTCTTTGTCATACACTTTCAGTGATCAGATTAAGTCTCTTAATAATTGAAAATATTTTCCTGTAGGACATCAGTATAAAAGTTAAAAGTATTGCGATGAGCTAAGACTCTTGAAAAATTCAGATTTTACTCACATTCTTGATAGTTTTATGTCCATGTATTTTGTGTATATGGCTTATTTTTTCCATATTTAATGCCTTTTGCTGGCTATAATAGACGATAGGATTGTTTTAATTTATCTGTTGGAATATTCTCCACCTTGAGGCCACCATAACTATTTTTTACTATTCCTTTCTGAGTAATTTGGAATATACCATGCAATTACAAGTATACCAATTTTCAGATAATGGGCAACTCTGTAATTATAGAATTCTTCCTTATACCAAGTGTTGTGGCTTCTGGTCTAGATTATGAGTAATGAAGGCAGATGGTGGGTGCTTTACCTTAATTTAGCATGTCAGTTTGTTAGTGCTGAAACTTCATACTCCTTGAATCTGCAGCTAGACTAAATCTATACTTTTACTATTTCTCTTCTTTTTCTTTCACTTGGATAGTGTGTTTTGGGGATATTGAGCACGGAAATGAGGCCTTGGAGGTACCTTGATTATATAGCTTTGAGAACAATTTATTTTATGGTGTCCTATGAGGTATATAGTGTTCTACTTTTTGGAAGATACTACCTTTATGCTTCAGTTTCCTCATCTATAAAGTAGAAATGCTAATTCCTACTCTACTACTTTCAAGTGCTGTTATAAAAAATCTAATATAAAAGATCAATATATAATACTATATAAATATAAAACAGCAGTGTTAACATTTTTTAACGTGAACGAACATTAATTCCCTGCGAAACCAAAAATACTCGAGTTATAGAACACCAATGCAGAAAGGAACTGAAATTTTTTTAACTCTTAATGTCTCCTGTGTTTTTCTGACTTTTTATACCATTCAAGTTGTAAGTTAATGTCCAACTATGACCCCTTTCTGGAGAAGACTGAGCTGCCATCCACTGTGGGCGTCTTCTGCCTCTCTGCTATCTAATATACAATCTATTTACCTGCCTTTTCCTTTGAATGTAGCTCTGAGTAAGCAATTCCTACCCACTTAGCCAGGAAAAAGATTAAATTACTCTTGGCCTTGATTTGTTGATAATCATCTGCCTCTTTTGCACCTTTAATCTCTTTCTCCACGAACTAATTCTTCCTCTGCCAACCAAAGTACTCAAGTCTTTCCTGGCATCTGGCGGGTGAGGAAGTAGGAAGAGGAAGAGAGAGTGTGTGAGAGACAGAGTTTAGAAAAATAATCTAAGTAGTCTTCGTCCACAACCTCTTAACCCAATTATTTCTTAGTCCCTTTTAGATGGGTTTCAATTCTTATCGCCTCCTACAGATACTGCTCTCTGAAAAGTCAGCCATGATCTTTCCCAAACCCAGTGACCTTCTCTTGTTTATTATATTCTTCTTCTTGATCTTTTTATGTGACTGTTCCCCGACTACTTGAAACTTCGCATTCCTTTTCTTCTGACTTCTTTGACCTTTTAGTCCTTTGATTGCTTTACTTTTTAACCCCTGTGACATTCAAGTGTGAACATTGCCCCAAAGTTAGTGCTTGGTGCACATCACTTCTTCAAATATATTAATCAGTGTGAATCAATATATTTTTAGTCTTTTTCTCTACATTTTTCCTGTTGTGAGACTCATTCACTCCCATGGCTTCAGCTAAAACATTTAGGTGAAATGTTTCCATAATAACATCTCTAAGTCCCTATAACAGCTCTAACTTCTCTTTACAAATTCAAACCAAATTTTTAGACCTCTTAGAAGCTACTGGCTTCCCAATCCATTATAGCCAGAGGAACACTTGCTCTTCCATTTAGTACTGTCAGTCTTTCTGTTTTCCCACATCTGTAGCCCCAGAATTTATCTCTGACTCCTCCTTTATCCTGTATGTTTACACAGTTGCCAAGTCTTAGAGATTCTCATATCTATTTCTTCCTTTCCTGCTACACCATACTAGATCGGCTCTTCATTACCTTACTCATAGACCATTGCCATTGGTCATCCTCAGACACTTGCCCAACCCAGTGCTTCTATACAGCTGCCAGATTAATGTTAAACTTATCCATAATGGTGCCCCATTATCATCTTGGTTCGGTAAAAACTCTGCAGCCTAGCATGTCCAAACCTACCTTTCCAGTCTCAATTGTCTTTGTGGTCCCTATATACTAATCCCAAGAGACTACATATTTGTAGTTCTCTTAATATGCTGTATGCTTTCCCATTTCTGTCCTTTGTTTTTCGTTTTGTACTATTTCTCTCATAGAAAATACAAGCTGAGGAGAAAGTGGATTTATATCCAAGAATGGTCCTTCCACTTCTCCTAGTTGGGAATGACTGCTTGGAATGAAAAATGTTACTGATGAGAAAATATTACTCAGTGAATGGTGTAAAGATAGTCAAAAGAGTGAAAGCTGCTGCTGAATTGTTTGTTCTTGAAGTGTTTGTCATTGAACACCGTGCCCCAGCATATCCATAAGATATAAAACTATATATAGTCATACATTCTGGTATTATGTTTGTTATTGATTGGAAGATGTCCTCATTTTAGATCAGATATTGTCAGTAATGATCAAAGAAAATTATTTTGTTCTTCAGTGACAATTATTTTGATGGGCAAGCATATTTTTATTGGTAGGTGTTCTTTTCTGAAATGTATTTGATAGAGAAATATTTTAATTTAAGTCTGACTCTTTTTATGAAATGATTCTTTTGCTCCAAATAATGCCTATAACAAAATTACTTTTAATAGTTTTATAAATTTTAAGTGACTGCCCATGGTTTACACAGTGTAAAGGGAACCATTTTTTTTTTAACAAAGAAGAGTGGGAAGAGAAATCAATAGTGTAAAATGCATTTTATCAGAAAGAGATACACATTTATATCACTTCATTCCATTTTTTACCTGTATAATTGAGTTATACTCCGCTTGTAGTTAAAATTGTGTGTTAATCAGATGGTCACACTTTCATTTAAAATACTTTTTTTTTTAAGTTACCAGGCTTTTTGGGGCACCTGGGTGGCTCAGTCGGTTGAGCGTCCGACTGTAGCTCAGGTCATGGTCTCACGGTCCGTGAGTTCAAGCCCTGCTTCTGGCTTTGTGCTGACAGCTCGGAGCCTGGAGCCGGCTTCGGATTCTGTGTCTCCCTCTCTCTCTTCCCCTCCCCCATTCATGCTCTGTCTCTCTTTGTCTCAAAAATAAATAAGCATTAAAAAAATTTTTTTTCTTAAGTTACCAGGCTTTTGAGTTGTTTTAACTGAATCTATGCTTTGATGTTTTAAAAATAAGGCTATGTATTAGTGTGTTCCTATATACTATAGTTATTTCCACATCAGCTTGTTAGTTCATTCTTCATGCCTTAACTGATATAATAGTTCTGATTATATCATCAGTGTCTGTGTACCAACTGCTAAAGATTTAAATAAGCTTTTATTTAAATGATAAAAATTTAATTTTTTAATGATAAAAATTTTAAATCATGATTGTAATTTATTGTGTATAACTTCTGTGTATTTTCTTTGTAAATATATTAACATTTTAATGATATAAACTGTATAAAGCATAATTTATCAATGAAAGTAAATATATGTAACATACTTGCACTTAACATTCCATATTAAGAGCTTTTCATATTTGAAAATTATCTTAATCAAAATTGCGATTAATATATGTACTACCAGTGAAGAAAAACAAAACTATCTATATATACATAGCATTGTTTGAGATGCTGTCAGTTATCTTTATTACAGGTTACGTGGATCTCATAAAACTTTGCTAGTCTGTTTTGGGGAGGGATTAAATATCTTAAGTGCTCTACAGACCAGCCACTGTTACTATAACTATGTCCAGACATTAGTAAATGTTAAGATATGCCTTAGTAAAAGATCTACCGTATGAAAGATTCTTGGGGATAAAGTAAAACTGGCCTGTGCTGTGAAACATCATGGATAAGAGAGAGAGGAACTATTTTCTGATTGGTTTTCTGCCCTGTTTGAGAAAAAGAAAACAAGTTTTACTTGTATTTTTACAAGTATTTATGTATGTAGCAATTGTAGAACTTCTGTGAATATTGTACAATATTATAGAACATTTCAAAGCCTTGCCTCTTTCAATTTATGTTGTTCCTAGTTTAGTTTATATTTTAAGTTCTGCAGAACAGAAATATCATTTCGCTTTACTTGAAATCTTTAAATCAAAGTAAAGACCATTAAGAAGTTTTCTTATTGAAGTAAATACAATCTAATAGGGAAGATTTGTTTAACAGTTTAGACTTCTTTTCACTTAAAAAGAATTCTTAATTTACTGGCAGTGTACTTTTGTTTTAAAGGCCAGTGTAAGTGTGAGCCTCAAATTTCTTAAATCAAATTTGTTAGATGACTTGAAGGCAAGAGAGTCATTATATTGTCCTTGGTTGGTAATTCTAACTGAAAATATTTCATGCAAATATCTTGCCCTGCGAGGCTAGAAATTAGCCTTGAATTTTTGTTGATTTCAAAGTACAATATGAGTTTGACAAACTTTATATACCACTTATCCTGTTTTACAGTTTTTAAATTTCAATCTTCTTTACAGTGGTTTCCTCGTAGGAAGCATGCTTGGTGCTTGTTGTTTCAGATCTTTTTTTCTACTTGCTTTTTGTTTTTTAATCAGCATGAAATGAACATGCATAATACATGAAAAAATCTTTACAGATATATTATTACATATTTATTTGTATTATTTGAGCTTAATAAGTATTTCCAGGATCTTTTTTTTTATTATTTGAAATGAAATATATTAAGTAGAAATCAGTTTCTTAACCCTGTGACTTTGTATTTTATTTTGAAAATGTTGATGTGTTGAGGTGTATAATCGAATACCATAGAAACAAAATGGAGATTTGAGGGTGATGAATTGATAACTAGGTATTTTTGTAGTGAGATTTTAAGATCAGTTACTGTTGTCCTTATAAAAGTCTAATACAGTCACTCAGCTGTTAAAAACCTAATCCTCTATTTAAAAAAAATATACAAAAACAAATTGTCTATCTTTCTGCCTGATCTCTTCTCAAGTACTAACACAATGGAAACAGTGGGTGATCTGTCAGTGTGTTTGGTTTGTCAATGATGGTTTTGTATAAATATTGGGAGGGTAAGAAATAAAATTCACACAGTAAAATATGATTTCATCTGCCTTTTCTCTGCAGCTCCATGGCTCATGCTGCGGTGTGAAATTCTCATTTTACACACTTTGCAGGCGGAGCACATGAATTATGCATTGAGCAAGAAAAATCTCCTGCCTCAAGTCCTATATGCATTTACCCAGGTTCTGTCTCTATTACCAAGATGAATTGCAAATGGAGAAATGTTTGATGGAATAGGGCTCTTAACTTCTTTGTTTAGAATTCAGATTTTTATTTTTATAGTAGATCCTTTAAGTATGAAAATGTTTTGAACTTACTATGGATTTTTTAAAATGAAAAATGAGATATAATATAAGAGAGGAATGCCAAACACATCACAAAGCTTTTTATAGCCTTGATTCGGAATGCAAGGCTTTTTCAATTCAGTAGAAATGACCGTTATCTATTGCTAATGTTGTATTTCAGTCACCGGTTATTTGCTGTTCTCAGAAAGTCAATGAAATTCTGTTCTTTTGAGAGCCTTTTTTCTTCCTGTTTTAGACTTCTAATAAGAGATTATGTCAATTTCACATGCAGCTCTGTCCTATGCTGTATGTGACCTGATGTGTACTTAATAGATACTGTTACACACTCTTTGCCGTGAAGTAGAAAATAAGGTATAGACTTGTTTCCAGTTTTAACTTTATCTTGATTTGATAGGTTTCTAATTTTTCAGGTAGTACGGTTACAGTTCCATAAAGACAATCATGCACCATCATGGATTATAGGAGAAGCTATACCCATTGTACTCAGCATAGTATTTTGATAAGTCACATGGTGTTAAGCTCTTTTTGTTACGTTCTTTCTCCACAGGAATGATATTCTAGTTGAGATGGCATTTTCATTCTGAACCTGTTTTTGTTTATTTCCACTTTAAATTCCAGCTTCAAAACTAACATTTCTTCTGTCTTTTCCCCCAACCCTGGAAATTGTTATTCGTTTGAAGTGTGAAGAGAAGGACAAATATTTTTTGATTTTTTAAAAATAATGAGTGAAAATTAAAACCCATCTAGATAATTTAAAGTTTTCATTGGCAGAAATAATTATTCTCATAAAGAAAACCAGTGCTGATGTTTTTAGTTAGTGTTTTAATATGTATTCTTGTCTGATACTTGAAAATAATTTGTTTTGAGTTTTGGCATGAGGAGAAAACTAGCATTGCTTAAGATCATTTTAAAATGTTACCTAACATACAGTTTGATGTATTGCACTTTGTAAGAGTTCTAGCATGGTATAGATGTTAAATGATGGTAGTGTACTTTTTGCTTTAGTGATACCTTTCTATGGTTAGAGGAATACTTCAAAAAACTTGTAGAGGAGCTTGAGTGGCTCAGTCGGTTAAGTGTCCCACTCTTGATTTCGGCTCAGGTCATGATCTCACAGTTGTGAGATCGAGCTCTCAGTAGGGCTCCGTGCTCAGCTTAAGATTTTGTCTCTTTCTCCTTCTGCTCCTGCCCTGCCCACGCCCTCTCTCTCTCTCTAAAAAAAAAAAAAAAAAAAACAAGAAAACTTCTAATAATTCATACAGATAAGCTGTAAACTCTTTTGTTAGATTATAAGTTACCTGGGGGTGCCTGGGTGGCACAGCTGGCTGAGCATCCGACTGTTGGTTTTGGCTCAGATCATGTTCTTGCAGTTCATGAGTTCGTGCCCCATGTCGGGCTCTGTGCTGATGGCGCGGAGCCTGCTTGGGATTCTGTCTCTCCTTCTTTTGCCCCTCCCCACTTGTGCTCTCTCTCACTCTCTCTCTCTCTCAAAATAAATAAATAAACTTAAAAAAAAAAAGTGATTAAAAAAAAGGATTATAAGTTACCTGAAGGCAAGGACTAGGTCTGTCTTGGCTTATTACTTCCTTTTCTTAGCAAAGAATCTGATAAAACTTTAAAACTCTATATATGTCTTTTGGATGAATGAATGATTGAGTAAATGAACAAAAACATTTTAGCAAAAACTTAAGTTTTAATTTGAGAAAATTTAATGTAAAAAGTATAGATTTTAAAGATAAGTAACTTTGATCCAAATACATCTATTTAGCAACCTAATCTTTATTGGTCTTTAATTGTTTATAATGCTATTCATTACTGTACTTGTGTGCATGTGTGTGTGTTTTATATTTATTATAAATTTTATATATTTTATATATATTATACATATATGTATATATAATACACACACACACACACACACACACACACATATATATATATATATATATATATATATATATATATAACACATCTTTTCTGAATCTTTGACCAAACTGTGAATACTCAGGCTTAGGGATACTGTTTTCTAATGCACGGTTGTTCATATTTCAAAAATATAGATAGATTAAATAAGCAGATCTGAGGTGGAGGAAACCCTACATATGTGCAGATATGTTTCGAAATACTTATTTTCCCCAAAGGAAAACAGTAAAGGAAGTAAATGAATACTTTTCTTCCCTAAAGAGAAAGTGCCTGAAAATTTCATTTGTAGATTTTACTGAATACCTTTGGCTGAAGAAGTCTGATGCAACTCACTGTTCAAATACAAAGTACCTAGTGCAATGTCTGTCACAGACTACATCTTAGAAGAGCTGATCTATCACAAGCCTCTTGACAATTTCAGACCTAAGCTTATATTGTTTGAGAAATTCTTTTTCTTAAATTAACTTGTTTAAAAATTATTTTCAACATGTTTGTAGACTTTTTACCAAAGAGCCACTTTATATTTTTATATTAGCGAAAGTTTTTGGGTCATAAAATAATTATTTACCTTCAAAGTTTCTTCTTTCTTCTTACCTTTATAATCTTTATTTATTTATTTATTTATTTATTTATTTATTGGACCTTTATAATCTTTAAACAGACTATTCTAAGGTAATAGTTTGCATGGTGGGGAAGAAATACTGTATGCTAACTGAAATAAAAATTTTGATTAAAAAATATAGTCCATATAACCATAGAGAAAGCTTAATTTGATTGATTTTTTCTTGGAAGACTAAGCAGAAGAAAAATTGTTTGAAACATTAAGAACTACTTCATTGATTTTTTTATTATAAGAACATGTAGTAATTAAATTATTTATTTTATAGGAGAAAGAAAACAAAACAAAACAAAATATAAATCCTCTTACCAAAGATGTTTCACTTCTAGATCTGGATGATTGTAAGTATTAAAATTTCAATTTTTTCTTTTGTTTAGTAGTAGTATTTGCTTTTATAGTACCTTTTATTTATGTGTCACAAAATATGTTAACTTCTATTATGAAAGATTTATAGATGAATAGACCAAGAAAGTTTGAGAAATTAGTTCTATTAGTATCTTTCATCTAATCAGGTTATCAGTTTTATATCAAATGAATAAATATAATTGGTCAAATAAAAGTACACCAAATTCTTTTTAAGATCTTTTACTTTAATAATTTATACTTGCTTTAGTAAATAATTATCCATATCTCACAACTTCTACGTTGTTAATTATAGAGATTGAAACATCTCACTTAAGGAAGTAGGGAATGAGGAAAATAACTGGAAATGTAAAAGACACCACGATGTTCTACTTGGTGCACTTTTGGTAGGAATAGAAATAGATAACAAAGCTTTTGGAGGCTGGTGTTGCTATATTTGTCAATATTATAACTGTACAATATCTTTGTCCTACCAAATCCACTTCTAAGAATTGAGAATCTTACTCATATACTCACCCAAGTGTGCAAAGGTATATTCATCTTCTTTTAAATACTCTTGCATTGCGAGAAAGAGATAATGGAACTAACTAACTTTATTGGTATGTAGATTTTATACAGAAAAAAGAGAAACAGCAAGTAAAATAGTATAAATATTAAACTACTGTCATTTTGCATTATAGTTTTTTCATGCTAAAGGGAAGTTATGTGTTTAGATTGTCTCATTTTGTCATAAATAGGACTATTCTATTTATATTGTTTACCTGGCCTATCTTCAGTAATCATGGCAAATTTTTAATATAGAGAAATTATAGAGAAATACTTAGCATAAAGAAAGTAAAAATAAAGTTGGAGCCTATGAACAATTATACTCCAAAAAGCTTGGAAAACTGAAAGAAGTGGATTCCAAGAAACACAACCTTCTAAGACAGAATCATGAAGAAATTGAAAATCTAAGTGGACTGATTACAAGTGATGAAATTGAATCAGTAATTTTAAAACTCCACAAAAATGAAAGTCCAGGACGAGACGGCTTCACAAATAAATTCTGCTAAACATTTAAACAAGAGTTAGTATCTGTACTCAAATTATTCCAAAAAATTGAAGAGGAATGAATGCTACCAAATATACTTTACGAGGCCAGCATAACCCTTATAGCAAAACCAGAGACACCCTAAATATAAAATTACAGGCCAATATCCATAATGAACATAAAGGCAAAAATCCTTAACAAAATATTAGCAAGCTGAATTCAACAATACATTAAAAGGATCATGCACCATGATCAAATGGAATGCAAGGATGGTTTTATATCTGCAAATCAGTACACATGATACACCACATTAACAAAAAGGATAAAAATCATATGATCATCTCAATAGATGCTGAAAAAGCATTTGGCAAAATTCAGCATCCATTTATGATTTAAAATTCTCAATACAGTGCGTATAGAAGGAATGTACCCCAACATAAAAAAGGCTATATGTAACAAACCCACCGCTAACAACATATTCAACTTTGAAAAGCTTAAAGCTTTTCTTCTAAGATGGGATCAAGACAAGAATGCCCTTTCTTCCCACTTTTATTCATCATAGTACTGGAAGCCCTAGCCACAGCAGTCGGGGAACAAGAAGTCATCCAAATTTGAAAGGAATAAGTAAAACTATTTGCAGATGACAGGCTATTATGTATAGAAAACCCTAAAGACTTCACCAAAAAACTATTAGACCTAATAAATAAATTGAGTAAAATCAGTGGGTATGAAATTAGGATATAGAAATTCATTGCATTTCTATACACTAATAGCAGACTGTCAGAAAAAGAAATTAAGAAAGCAATCCCATTTACGATTGCATCAAAAAGAATAAAATATCTAGGAATGAATTTATCCTAGGAATTGAAAGACCTGTATTCTGAAAACTATAAGACATTGGTAAAAGCAATTGAAGATGACCCAAATAAAGAAAAAGATATACCATGCTCATGGGTTGGAAGAATTTATAGTGTTAAAATGTCCATACTACCAAAAGTAATCTGCCGATTAAGTAAACTCCCCATCAAAATACCAATGACATTTTTCACAGAACTAGAACAAAGAATCCTAAAATTTTTGTGGAACCACAAAGGGCCCCAAATAGCCAAAGCAATCTTGAAAAAGAACAAAGCTTGGAGGTACCACACTCCCTGATTTCAAACTATACTATAGAACTATAGTAATCAAAATAGTGTGATGCTGGTATGAAAACAGATACATAGGCCAATAGAATAAAATATAGAGCCCAGAAATAAACCCTCGTATATATGGCCAGTTAATGTGGGACAAAGGAGGCATGAATATAAAATGGGGTAAGACAGTCTCTTTAATAAATGTTGTTGGGAAAACTGGACAGCTACATGCTAAAGAATGAAACTGGACCATTGTCTTATACCATATATAAAGTAAATTCACAGTGGATTTAAGACGTGAATGTAAGACCTGAAACCATGAAATTCCTAAAAGAAAACATAGGCAGTAAGCTCTTTGACAGTAGTCTTGGTATGTTTTTTGAACCAGTCTCCTCAGACAAGGGCAACAAGAGCTAAAATAAATAAGTGGGATTACATCAAACAAAAAAGCTTTTGCATAGTGAAAGAAACCATCAACAAAACTAAAAGACATCCTATTGAATGGGAAGAGATATTTGCAAATCATGCATCCAATGAGAGGTTAATACCTAAAATATATCAAGAAGGCACCCAACTTAGTGTTAAAGAAACAACCTTATTAAAAAATGGGCAGAGGGTTTGAATGGACATTTTTCCAAAGAAGGCATACAGTTGGCCAACAGACATATGAAAAGATGTTCACCATCACTTATTAGGGAAATGCAAATCAAAACTACAATGAGATACCACCTTACACCTGTCAGAATGGCTAAAATAAAAAACATAAGAAACAAGTGTTGGTGAGTATGTGGGGAAAAAAGAACCTATGTGCACTGTTGGTGAGAATGCAAGCTGGCGCAAACACTGTGGAAAACAGTGTGGAGGTTCCTCCAAAAGTTAAAAACAGAACTACTCTACGATCCAGCAGTCACACTGCTGATTATTTTAGCCAAAGAATACACAAACAGTAGTTCAAAGGGATACATGCACCCCAGTGGTTATAGCAGCATTATTTATAATAGTCAAGATATGGAAGGAGCTCATGTCCATTGATTGATGAATGGATAAAGAAGATGTGAATGGAATATTATTCAGACATAAAAAAGAATGGAATTTAGCCATTTGCATTGACATGGATGGAGCTAGAGAGAATAATGCTAAGTGAACTAAGTCAGTCAGAGAAAGACAAATACCATGTGTTTTCAGTCATGTACAATTTGTAAAACAAAACAGGAGTGCCTGGGTGGCTTATAGTTCATTAAGTGGCCAACTCTTGATTTCGGTCAGGTCATAATCTCACAGTCTGTGAGTTTGAGCCCCATGTCAGGCTCTATGCTGACGGTGCAGACCCTGCTTGGGATTCTCTCTCTCCCTTTCTCTCTCTGCCCTTACCCGGCTTATGCTCTCTATCTCTCTCAAAAGTAAACAGATAAACATTTACAAACAAACAAACATATAAATAAATAACAAAACAAGCTAGCAAAGGCCAAAAAAGAAAAAAGAAAGAAAAGAAGAAAAGAAAAGAAAGAGACAAATGAAGAAACAGACTCTTAACTCTAGAGAACAAACAGGTGGTTCCACAGGGGAGGTGAGTGGGGGGATGTGTGAAATGGTTGATGGGGATTAAGGAGTGCCTTTGTCCTGATGAGTACCAGATGATTAAAATTAAAACTTAAAAAAAAAAAGAATAAAGTCATTGGCTTCAAGGAAAACAAGCAAATGAACAACAGTAACAAAAAACCCACAATAAGATATTACTTCATACTTTTCAGATTAGCTATTATCAAAAAGACAAAAAGTAACAAGTATTGTTGATAAAGTAGAGACATGGGAACCCTCAGACACTGTTGGTGGGAATGTAAATTGGTGCAACCACTATGGAAAACAGTATGGAGATTTCTCAAAAAATGAAAAATAGAAATACCATGCGATCTAGCAATCCTGCTTCTGGGCTGTTTGTCTACAGATACATGTACCTCTGTGTTCACTGCAGCATTATTTGCAATAGCCAAGATATAGAAACAACTCTCTGTTGATAGATAAATGGACAAAGATGTGGTGCGCACACACACACACACACACACACACATATGGTGAGATGTGGTGTGTGTATATATGGTGTGTATACGCACACACAGCCATATTACTCACCTATAAAAAAGAATGGAATCTTGCCATTTCCAACAACATGTGTGGACCTAGAGGCTATTATGCGAAGTGAAATAAAGGATGAATACTGTATGACTTCATTTATATGTGGAATATAAAAAACAAAACAAATGAATTAGCAATACAGAAACAGATTCATAGGTACAGAAAACAAAGTGTTAGTTCCCAGAGTAGGGAGGATTTAGGGGACAGGCAAAATAGGTAAAGGGGATAAAGAGGTACAAACTTAACAGTTATATAAATAAGTCATGGGGATATAAGGTTCAGCATAGGGAATATAGTCAATAATAACAAAGTTGTAACAACTTTGTATAGTGGCAGGTAGTAACTAGAGTTATTGTGGGGATTATTCTTTAATGTATAAACACCGAATCACTGTGATATACACCTGAGTAAAATAAAGTTCGACCCAAATTTGCATCATTTCACTATTGGCAAAGATTTATGAGTTAATATCATTTTTTACCTATTGGCAAAGATTTTATTTATTCTTTTCACTATTATGTATAATTTTATTTTATTTTATTTTATTTTCAATATATGAAATTTATTGTCAAATTGGTTTCCATACTTGGCGAAGATTTTAAAGCAGCATCCAGTGTTGATAAGGTTTGGAGAAACAGGCACCCTACGTATGTTTTTGATAGGAAT
This sequence comes from Panthera uncia, assembly GCF_023721935.1. NCBI lineage: Eukaryota > Metazoa > Chordata > Mammalia > Carnivora > Felidae > Panthera > Panthera uncia. Next base: position 57,327,481 of record NW_026057577.1, on the reverse strand, counting down.
AAAAGTAGGTGAAGCTTTTAGAGTCATTTTCGCAGTATTTGTCAAAACTTAAATTGCACACACCCTTTGAACTAGCAGTTCTTTTGTAGGAAAATCAGATCCTACTTCTTTCTTGTTTTAGACACTTTAATGGCTTAATTTTGCAGTTAAAGTCTATATTCCTAGGTGTCTAAGACCTTTAGGTGATCTGACTCCTGTCTACCTCTTACCTACTATGCTCCTCTGCATTTCTGAAATATACCAGTCTCATTCCTGCCAAGGGCCTTCGTACTGCTGTTACCAAAGAACACTTCTTTAGATTTTCTTATGGCAGACTGCATCTTATCTTTCAAATCCCGGATCAAAAGTTACCTTCTCTTACACAGCTTTATGAATCAGCCTTGATTGTCTTGAGAGCATTTTTCACCATCTGAAATTATCGCAAATATTTGTAGTACTTTGTTTATTGTCTGTCTTGCCCAACTAGGATACAAATTCCATGAGAATGGAAACCTTGTCTTTCTTACTCACTGGTGTTCCTAGTACCTAGAATGGCACCTGGCAGATAGTGAGCACCCATTAAATATTTGCTAAGTTAATAAAATATGCAAAGGTATATGTAAAAACCTCGTTGCAGCATTATTTATTACAGTGAAATCCAAAATCAAATAAAGTATCTACCAGTAGGATGATACAACTTATTAACGAAAATGAAGCAAATCCTTGTGTGCTAATTATCTAATTATATACCAAATTATTGTAAGTTAAAAAAAAAGTACATGTAGATCATAATTCCACTTCTGTAAAAAAAGAGTAAAAGAGGAACTATATCCAGCACACGAGCACAGATATGATTGTACTTGCTATTTTTCCAGAAGGCTGCAGAATAAACAGTAAGGGTTAGCTCTGGCCCCTTTGAGATATAGGACTAAACTAGGAACAGAGGGGAAAGAGAGACTTATTTTATATTTTATGTCTTCCTGTCACAATGAACATTTTACATGAATATGGAACTTTTACAATTTAAAAAGTTTAAAATTGTGGAAGAATAATAGTCAAGTGTATTTAAGAAGAAATTAAGGGTAAATGTTACCAGGTACTGGAGTGCAGAAAATTTACTTTATATTACACTCCGGATTTCCTGGCAGCTAAGGAAAAATTGAAACCTGTAAAACGATACAATTTTTATTATTTGATTCTTTTTAAAAGTATGTTTTCATATGTAGCAGCAAAAGTTTTCTTAAACACTAAGTTTTAAGAATTTAAACATGAGATGTTTTTTAATTTTAAGGAAATTTCACCCTAACTTACATTTTAACTCAACATAGGATATATTTCTGGGTTTTTTTTTTAATACCTGAGAACTATTTCTTTTTTTTTTTTTTTTAATGTTTTAATTTTATTTTTGAGAGAGAGACAGAGTGCGAGCAGGAGAGGAGCAGAGAGAAAGGGAGACAGAACCTGAAACAGGCTCTCGGCTCTGAGCTGTCAGCGCAGAGCCCGACACAGGGCTTGAACCTTACGGACTGCGAGATCATGAACTGAGCCAAAGTCAGATGCCCAATCGACTGAGCCATCCAGCCGCTCCCCTGAGAACTGTTTCTTTACAAATCTTTTATTTTGCATTTGTCAGAAATAACAATCAGAGCTTCTCTTTTTAACAAGTCAGTTCAGCAAGCATTTGCAGATTGTCTGCTAAGTGTAAGGGTACTTTGCTGGATACCCTTTTTTTGTTTGCTAGGATGGGTAAATAGAATTCAGTTATCCTCTTTCAGAGACTAAAATCTAGTCTGGGGCACAGATACCTGAACAGTAGAGGTACAAAGTGTGAATAAATGAGGGAGGAGACGAATTAAAAAGCTATAAAGGTCTTGCGCAAGAACTGTGATCCTAGCTTAGAGGTAAAGGTAAGTGGAGGGCTGCCCGGTGGTTCAGTCAGTTAAGCATCTGACTCTATCTCAGCTTGGGTCTTGATCTCAGGGTTGTGAGTTCAAGCCCCGCACTGGGCTCTGCACTGGGCATGGAGCCTACTTTAAAAAAAAAAAAAAAAAAAGATAAGGAGTGTGATGGGAGAAAATCTTTGTTGATGATGGTTCTTAAGATACTGATTTCATTTATGCTGCTTATTAACCTATAGTAGTTCCCATTGTCTATGGCAAACAGTTTGTTGATCAGAAACTAAAATGTCACTCTCCAATAGCTTGAGTTTCTCAGCTGTGAGAATTAGATAAATTTTGAAGGAGGGTCAGACACATTCCTTATGTTTTATTTAAGAGGAACCTCATAATCCACAGAGGTTATGTATTCAGTATGCACTGCATACCAGGAAAACTACAAGTACTAAATTTTATCTGTTTCTTCTTTCAAAAAGCATTTATTGAACGTTGGCTGTGATCTAGGTAATCTGCTACATGCTGGAGATTCTAAATGGATACAACACTGTCCCTACCCAAGGAGCTCTGTTTCTCCCATTACACTTAAAAAGTTCCTTGGGTATTTTATATTTCTGGAAATGAAGATATCTTTCAGTACCCCATATCATGTGATCTTGATGGGATGATCATAAAGCAACAATCATACTCTGGTGTTCTTTTATAGGACATGTAAACCTGTGTAATTATACTGTTGCTTCAACTAACAGTGGAGTCTTTTTAAAATTTGTATCAGCCACCAGTAATAATGCCTCACCTAAACCTTATGGTCTGTGATATCATACTGTTGAATAAATTGTAGCAGAGGCAGTAGAGTGGAGTGGCAAAGAGGACAGTGGAGCTGGAGTGTCTGAGTTTGAATTCCAGTTGTTTTAATTACTAGCTGGGTAACCTTGGACAAATTACTTACTCTGTCTGTACTTAATTCCTTTAATATATAAAATTGGGATAATAGTAATACTTTCTGGCAACATTACGTGGATTAAATATACCGATAAATGTAAAAACACTTAAAACTCTGCTGGGCACTATGATATGCATTATGTAGGGTGTTACCTATGATGGAGATGATTGTAAAAATGATGCAGCAGCAACAAATTACATTTAACAAGTTAAATACAGTCACGTTAAACCATTATATACTAAAACTTTTATGTAGTCTTAAGTTTTGAAACAAAACTTTGATCAGAAGAATAATTGTATAATTATGCAATAGACCTTTGAACATTGCAGGGTTTAGGGGTACTGACCCACACACAGTTGAAAATCCACATTTAACTTTTGACTCCCCAAAAACCTAGCTACTAATAGCCTACTGTTGACTGGAAGCCTTACTGATAATATAAACAGTCAGTTAACACATATTTTGTATGTAATATCTATTATATACCATATTCTTAGGATAATCTAGAGAAAAGTGTTATTAAGAAAATCACAAGGAAGATAAAATATACTTTTAGTATTATACTATATCTTTAAAAAAATCTACATAAGTGGATCCACATAGTTCAAACCTGTGTTGTTAAAGGGTTAACTGTACTTTAGTAAAAAAGTGTTTTGCAGGAAGTTTTAAAAATAAGAAAATAAGTGTGTAATCCAAAAACCCTTGGTTTACATTCTGGCACACCAGTTCAGATCTTTTTATATGCAATTCCCCTTCCCTCCCCTCCTTGATTTTTGATATTGCAGGGATATTCTTATCATTTGCTTCTCTGTTTATCATACGCTTTCCTTTCCATGCCATAAATATTCTTTAACAATTTCATTTTTAATGATTGCATGGTTATCCTTTATGTTATTGTAGTAAATTCTGTTTAACAGGTTTACTATTGTTGGAAATTTAACTTGTTTCCATTTTTTTGCCTTCATAATCAGTGGAGCAATACACATCATCATAAGTCTATTATTGCATTATCTCCATGACCGTTTCCTTAAGATAAATTCCCAAGAGTAGAATTGCTAGAACAAAGGCTTTGAAGAATTCTGTTGTCTAAAATTGCCAAAGCTTGCACCAGCTTACACAGTATTAGTAGGAGAATACCCATTCCTTATATCCTTACAGATGATGAGTTTTATACTTAAAAATTGCTTTTGCCAATTTGATGCTAGAAATGATACCTGGTTTTAATTTGTATGCCAGGTTATATATATTTTTAAACTAATGGAATCATTTTTTTCTTACACATCAATTAAATACTTAAGATAGTCAGCTAACCTCAGAATCCAATTTAGGATAAACTTTCAGTGCAAGCTTTTATCTTGCCAGACCTGTAAATAGTTGTGTAATCATTTCGATAGTACCAGAGCCTCTGTCTCCTGAAATGATACTAAAACCCTATCTTTTTTTTTTTTTTTTAAGTCCGACTTTAAGATGAATTTTCCTCCTGTGTTTTGATGTCTTTTTCTTCTGTCTTTAGCCAAGCCATAGTTGAAATCAGAGGCTATTTCTTATTCATTCTTTTTCCCTTACATGGGCATCTAATATTTTGGATGGATGGTGGATGGACAGACAAACAAATGAACCAACATTTAGAACTTACCAGAAAAAGTGATCTTTTGGAAAGGCAGCATATTTTGATCTGAGATAGGAGAACCAGTTCCTGGTGCCCCAGTGATTCTTCTAGTCACTTCTCTTATGACATCGGCAAGACGTAATCTTCCTGTGCCTCAGTTTACAGCGTCTTTAACATAAGTACTTTTTCTGCCTTCTCAACTGTTGTTATCTTTAGTCCTTTTCATGTCATGCCTAAACTATTATAATTCTTCCCCACTGCCAATCTGACTGTTCCTTCTTTCATTTGTCTTTATACTAATATCCAGCAGTACCTATATCGTTCTTCTTTTTGGTAGTTTTTAATAGCAGCTCCCTTTGGTGTACAGGATAAATATAATCCCCTTAGGTTTCCAGTTTCCCACTTCTGAGCCCTTGTTCAAAATATTTTCTCACGTACAAATTCACCAGCTTCTTCCTTTGCTCTTATTTAAATCTTGCCCACACTTAAAAACTGGGCTTCATTTCCTCCTGTTCATAAAGACTTCTTGTACCACCATATTCCCATTTATCTTTCTTTTTCCCCTAACTCCCTGTTATACTTGCTAACTGTACATTGGTTTTCAACATAAGTCTGAGGAAGCCTGGGGATTTATAGCAGTGTTTCAGACACAATAAAAGAATAAGGAGGAAACCAAGGGCTCCATTCCCTCCTCCACCCAGTCTCCACTCTGCTTTTTCTATTTTATATGTTGAAATTTTATTTAAGATTTCCTTTGAAAATTTCTTCTTTGGGCAATATTATTTTTTATTCCTAACTTTATGAATAAATATTTTTTCTGTGTAACTACAGGTAACTGTGAGACTAAAAGAGAAAAAAATATGACTTGAGAAGTCCTGTCACATTAAGTAAATGTTACTTCCTCCATGGTCGTCTTTTGGAGTGAGAATTTGTTGGAAGCTAAAACATTTTCCACATTTTAATTTTTTTCATTCAACAGTCAAGCAGTTTCTAAACACTAAAAATTAATACATTAGTAGACTTTTAGACATAAAAAATAAAAAGACACAAATTTGTATTTCGAGAGAAGTACAGTCATGGACGTGCGTCCAAGTATATCTGTAGAACAAAGAAGGCCCATAGAAGCTGTGTGTATGTGAGTCAGGTTGTGCTTGCCTTCTAAGTAGTATCTTAATGGATAGAAGTTGCAAGGTAAACAAGGCAGAGAAGAACCTTCTAGGCGAAGAACAGAATATAGAAAGCTCAAAGACATGAAACAAGATATTGGGAAGTATTAATCAGTAGGGCTAGAACACAGGAGTCACTGATGAAATTAGAGATAGTCTTATGCTGCCCAGTATGATGGCTACCTGCCACGTGTACCTACTTAAATTTAAATTAATTAAAATTTGAAATACAATTCTTAAATCATACTAGCCATATTTTAAGAACACATTAGGTATATATGCTAGTGGCCACTATATTGGACAGCACAGCTATAGAACATTTCCATCATCATAGAAAATTCTATGAATTTTGAAGAGCCAGGGAGGATGAGATTGGCGTTTTTTCAAAGATTTTCAAATTTTCAGACACCTGATCTCACATACGTAGTAGTTTTAGAATAAAAAAATTCCTATCTAGTACATGGTTTTTGCTGACAAAGTATAATTAGAAGAGAGTTAGGTGGCTTGGGCCCCTGTAATTATTACAGTGGGAAAAAAAAATAGAGAAAGGGTTTAAAAATAGCCTTTTAAGACTTCTAACTCTATTGGAGAACTCTTGAAAAGCTGTTGTTATTTTTTAGCTGAAAAAATGTTTCTTTACCTTTTTTTTTTTTTTTTTTAAGTGAAGTTACTGGGTGATAAATGTTAGTGATAATGTTATGTGATAAAAATTTTCAAAAACTTTTGTTCAGGGTATTTGTATCTTTATTTTGTTTCAGGATTTGCCATTGGGTTCTGAAAGCTAAGACTAATAACTGCCATGACTTGATAATAAACTTAACTGGATCAAGATGTTAAATAGAATTGTCATAGATTTATTAATCAAAGTAATTTAATTAGATTTACTAACAAAATAAAAATGTTGCTTTTAATAATATGAATTAAATCTTCATGCACATTTGCTAATTTGGGCCTTTTCTTCTAGTTAACCCAGTATCCACTCCAGTCGCACTTCCCACACCAGCTCTTTCTCCAAGCTTGATAGCTGATCTTGAAGGTTTAAATTTGTCAACTACTTCATCAGTCATTACCGTAAGTAATTTTCTCAATATATTACCTCAGTTTGCATATGATACATTGCATCTTTTTTATTGAAATGCAAATAATTGGATTCATAGTCTTCGAACACTCTTCTCTAAACAAGTCCAATGCAGATCTAACCTTTTAATTTTATAACTATTTTAAAAGTTTGCTCTTTCCCAACCATTATCCTCACAAATGACTTCTGCTTGTTATCCACATTTAATTATCATGTGTACGTTTTTCTCTGGCACTCTTACATATCTGTAGCATACAAGGGTTCTTTGCCACATTGAGTTAGTTTATATATATAAATTCTGCCATAAAGAATTGTTGTCTACATTAGCAGACTTAAATTCCCAAAATCATTCTGATTCTGTTACACTGTTCTTTTATCATAGACTACTAAAATTACCTGCCTGTTTTCGTTTAAAAATTCAAGATTGTGTTTCTTTTTGCATTATCTTCATATTTTTATTTACCTTAGTATCTGTAAAAGATGCCTTAGTATCTGTAAAAGAATTTTTTAATATTATGTCGTAGGGCTTGAAGTGGGGCAGAAGGCCTGCCTACCTCAAAATAGTGCCAAAGCCATCAGCCCGTCATAGTATCTGGAACTACAATAACTTTTTCTGTGTTAGCGTGTTATATCCACTTACCTTTTACTCTAAATCAGGCGTCCTGCCTAGGATGTATAATCTGTTGATATGCTTGACCTCCTTTTAACTTGTTTTCAGAAACCTGACAAACTAAGAGATAAAATAGTAAGATCTGATGGGAACACAGGTAGCTTGAACAGATCTGGTTTATCACTGGTTCCCAGGGTTGGCAGAGTATTGCAGAGTACAGACATAATTGGTGATCTGAGCTCCTGGGGAACACCGAGCTGGTTCTGCCAGAAGTGGTAAAGAGGAGTATCTAATTCTTGTACATTGTTATAAAAGATTTTCCCATCATAACAAATGTGATAGCAGGGACATTTGGCTTAGAAAGCACAAAATAAAACTATTAAGTTGACAATGCTGTTTTAAGGTATAGAATGCGATTATCTCTTTAACCGCTCATAAATGAGGAAGAACGATATGTGGGTTTTAGTTTTTCCCTTCTTGTTGCCAAAAGGAGAAGGCACATTGAAAGAGATGGGGGGAGACAGTGAAAATAAGCAGTTAAGTCTTTCTTATTTAAGTAATTAAGTATTTCTTGAGTCTTTGAGTAGTCTATAAAGAAAAGTAGTGAAAAATCTATTGTGAAGCAGTTAGTCCTTGAGGGGAAGGGAGGGCCCTAAAAACTTGGGAGGCAGTAAGGTAGTGGATAAACAACTTGGGTTCTGATACCAGATGACCAAGGCACAAATCTCTGTTTAACCACTTACTAGCTATGTGGTTGGGCAAATTGGTATGTAACTTTTCTGTATCTCACTTTCCTGTGAATACCATACATACCTCATAGGATTGTTATGGCATTAATGAGATAATAAATGTAAAGCTCTTAGAACAGTAACTGGCACATTGCCATCACTCAATAAATAATAACTAATATTTTTGAAAGTGATACGATATGTGATAATGGATGCCGAGTAGACTCTCATACTTTATTAGCTATAAGAAGAATACAGTTGAGATTAGAAAACCTTGCAGTAAATTTTCATTCATCACAAACTAATTGAAGGACTCACCCGTGATTCTAAGAAAAATATTTATTGGGATGGCCTCTTCAAAGGAAAAGAAAAGCACTGCATCCTAACAGTATACAAAAAAAGCACTGCCAAATAGGCAAAATTGGGTAGAGGGGGGTGGGAGATACAGCCTTCCAGTTGTGGAATGAATAAGTCATGGGAATTAAAGGCACAACATAGGGAATACAGCCCATGATATTGTAATAATGTATGGTGACAGGTGGTAGCGACAGTTGTGGTGAGCATAGCATAATATATAGTGACGCTGAAGCATTGTGCTATATACCTGAAACTATATTTGTGTGTCATCTATACTCAAAAAAAGAATTTTTTTTAAAGACTGTCAGATTCAACCGTGTGAAGCAGGATCACCAACTTATCCCCAAAAGCTAACAAAAGATAAAACAAATAGTAGTAATAAGAATGGCAACCAGATGGGGCACCTGGGTGGCTCTGTCAGCTGAGCATCTGACTTTGGCTCAGGTCATGATTTCACGGTGTGGGAGTTTGAGCCTTGCTTTGGGCTCCATGCTGTCAGCGCAAAGCCCGCTTGTATCCTCTGTCACCCTCTCTCTCTCTCTCTCTGCACCTCCCCTGCTCACACTCTCTCACTCTCAAAAATAGAAAAATAAACATTAGGGGAAAAAACAATGGAAACAAGAAATTCACTAGCAACAATCAAATAAGGAAAGATAGCACTTTGAAAAGCGGAACGTATAGAAATAAACTGAATATTCTGGTACCGAATGGTATGGCTCCTAATCTTACCTCCAGCCCTCAAAACAGTACTTAAAAAAGAAGATTAATCAAGCAAATTAATCAAGTTTTTTCATTATGTATCTGAATTTAGAAAGAAGTAAGATTAAAGTCATCAGAAGAAAAATCAAGAAAGACCTTTAAAGATTATAACCCTCATATAATGGTATGGAACCTTAATAAATATGGGAGCCTTTTGGATCCTGAAATGAAATTCTTAGATACGAGTACATCGATAATTTTTAAATCAATATGTTGTCCTTATTGAATAGAAAGAAGAAGTAAAAGTAATTTGTAATAAAGTAATAGTTACATTGCTATATAAACGCTTGTCTGTGGCTGTCCTAGAAACACACTTAAGTGGTTAAATAATGCTGGCACTGATATGTAGAACCACCATGAATGTGACTGATGTACGTGTATCAGCAACTCAAATAGTGTGGATTGAGGTGTTGCCATCAGCAACATAATTTTCCAAAATGTTGAACAATTTCGAGTAGTTGTGTTTATATGACCTCATAGTCCATAGATGATTTTTATTTATTCCAGTAGATTATTTAAATTTATTTTCCTTGTGTATTTGGTAGAATATGGGTATATTTTATTTTTTGAAATTATGAAAACATTTACAATGAAACCCAAAGGAGAGTTCCTTTTTTACATTAAATATTTTTCAAATGAAAATTTTTACTGTTTGTTCTAACCATTTAAATTTTCTATTCAGAACACAGATTTTTTTTAACATAATTCCAAATGAATATCATGATCATTGTAAGGAAAGGCCTAGTTTTTGAAACTATGATAAAGAAGATGTATAAACACAGTATTTGTTTCAGTCTTAGTTGAGATTAATTGGCAGTTGGACAACAGATGGTTAAAAATGAAGAAACATTTTATTTCCTGCTGTAGTATGTCCGTGAACAAACTATAACTTTTTTAGTGAATTATTAACCCTATTTTTTTACTAGATTATTGCTAGGCTAAGAGTGTCTAAATTGTTTCACATTAAGCTCCAGGAATTCAGAAGCAGCAATCCTCATGTTGTTACAGCTTCTGGAGGGGATGAGAAAAAAGTGAGGTGGGGGAAAAGACAATTTGCATATAAGGTTAAATGAGAAATAAGAATAAAATTGTTCACGTCTGGTATTAGAAATGTTGGAGTGAGAATTGGTGTTTCTGCTTTAAATAATTTTTTCACATTTGGGACACAGAAGTATTAAAGTGAATTCAGCAGTTAAAGTTACCTCTGAAAACTTTTTCTGTATTTTTTACTGATAAACATCAACATGAAATCTTATCTCATTCTTTGCATTTTTTGTTTCTTCTCAAGCTAGTTTTATAAGAAAGATTATTAATTTGCTTACTTAGTGTTTCAGATTTATGTTTCTATGGAAAAATGACTTCTGAGTTCAATCCCTAAAATGCTTTGAAACCCATAAGGGAGGTATAGTACCTGTGATTCTTCAGCACCTAGTCACAAGTCAGAAGGTTTCTATGGGAATATACTTTTTAAGGGTTCTAGTTTACTTTAGACAGTCAGGGCAACATTTAGGAAATGTATTGAATTTAGAGCCCCAATACCTGATACCTATCCTTGGCTGAGCTACTTATTATCATGGCTAGGCACTTCTTTGGCTTGTGTAGACTTTAATTTTTGAATTTATGAAATGGAGATAATGCTGTCCCTAAACACTTAATTGTGTTTTCATGAAAAATAAATGAAATAATGAGCCTGAAAATGTTTGAATTCTGTTCTGTGGTTAAGGTCATGTGCAGTGAGAAGAGACAGATAGGGATGGAATTCTAGGAAACATCATGCTTTAAAGGCAACAGATGAATTTAAAGCCAAGAAGATGAATTTTGAAGAAGGTGAATTGTAGAACATGGTACAGGAAACTCAGATCAGGAAGGGAAACAGGCAAAGCATCTGATTGTAGTAAATGCTACACTGGACGTATAAATCTGCTTAGGTACAACTGGATGACAAAGATCTCTTAGAAAAGAATTTGCATATGTGACTGAGAACTGAATCTAGGAGAATAGTAAGAGTTTGTCTAGGTGGCTAGGTTAGAGCAAGATTGATGTCACTGACCCGGGAAATAGGGTATGCAAAGGCTTGAGGTGTGAACAAGCTTGGGGTATTAGAGAAACAGTAATTCAGTGTGACTAAAGCGTAGCACAGATAGGTTGGAATAACCAAATCTGATGTTGGAAAAGTATGTTGGTGGCATACTGGCATGGGAAAATTGTAATAATGATTTCTTAACTTACTGCTTTCCAATATTTTCATGTTATAGTACACATAGAAAAGTGGTAATACTTGTGATGTGCATTGGGGTAAGCAGTGATTTCTGTAGGAGGCAGAATGTACCCAACTCAGGAGCTCCAGCTACCACAGGCCCCCCCTGGCATTCCCAAGGGCTAATGGTGGGGGCAACATCACAGCAGACCCGTAACCTATTTGTGGCTCGTTAGTGAGGAAGCACTGACTTAGTTGCCCTAATATAAGAGATTTGATCTTCATGGATCACAATCCCCAAGTGGAATTAACTTATGAGGGTGCAGGAGATTCATTTAAAAAGGGATCATTGTAGAAAACAAGGTAATAAATTGAGGAATGGTAAGTAATCCCAACAACAGTCCGTGAACGAGAAACGAGAGTTGCAAAAAGAAAAGCCCTATTTGATACAGTATACTATTTGAAGTTACCAAACTCCTTGTAAGGTCCACAGTCCTGCAAACTGCTAACTTGGCCCAAGACTACTGAGACCAAATACAGGGTTAGGGGTTTCCTAAAACTACCCTCAAGCTTGATAATTCACTAAAACAATTCACAGAACTCAGGAAAGCACTATACTTAACATTACAGTTTTATGATAGCAATAGGATACAAATCAGATCCAGTGAAAGGGAGAAACACAGAAATTCTGGATGGGTTTTAGATTCAAAGTTTCTGGGTCACCCTACTGGCGTCAAAGTATGTCAGTACACATGGAGTATTATCCTTCACATAAACTGTCTAGGGGCCCACTGTGAATCACTTCCTCAGCATCATGTGTCAGGTTTGGTCCGGTAGGGGCTCACCATGAATAAGTAGGCAGTCCTCTCATTCAGGATATTCCAAAGGTTTAGAGGTTACATCTCAAGAGCTAGGACAAAGTCCAGACCTGTCTTTGAAAAATTCTTTACTACACATGTGCCAGTAAATGTTTCATTCATTGCACACAGTTTTATTCAGGCCAGAATATGAGGCAGATGCCAAAGATACAGTGAACCGCATGGACTAGGCTTCTGCCCTCATGGAGTTTACAGTTGAGCAACAACATAAAAATTTCTTCAAGGGTGCATAATTATAGTATACCAAGTGTTTTTATTTTGGAACATTTGGTAGTTTCTCTAGATACAGGTTGTCATTATTTGTCATTATTTCTCTGATTTTATGTTGGCTAAACTCCGCAGTCTGACTTAGCTTTCTCTGTGCTTATTATAGCTTAAAATCTAACAAGAGTTACTTTTGACATTTCATAGTTAAAATTTAGGTATCTGAACGGCTTTTCCTCTCTGACAAGAAGTAGAAGAATAATTTTCACAGTCCATGCTGTTCACCACCTGCTTTCCTTAAATTGCCACTGTGAAACATGACTTCCTCACTTAATGATGGAATAAAGCCTCATCATGCCTGGGTGAAAACAGTGGCAACAGTAGCCTTAAACTAAGGTCTGTGCGTGTTGTTACAGGTAGCCAACATGGGCTTTACTGTGACCAGCAAAAGAATGGCGTTAAAGTTGTCATTATGACCAAGAAGCCATGTAACTAAGGTCCTTCCACCCCCTCAAGGATTTTCAAGCTAAAGGATAGGAAGAAGTAACCCGTTATGTAATGCACTTGAATTTCTGCAGGGAGAGTGAAGAAAAGGCATTTTCTCATACACAAATCAAATTTAGCATCTGAAGTTAGTGTTTATCACTAGTTCTGTCAAGTTTCTTATCTAAGGAATATAGAAAAATGACTAGCAACTAGGCTTATAGCTTTTGCTATTGACAGATTGGCAACTAATGAAGTTACAACTGTCCATGATTAGGGATGAGGTAGGTCCTGACCCTGTTTGTGTTATAGGAACTTAATTGGAAAATAGAGAAGAATGACTGTCATACCTGCTTTGTTGGGCAGGTTACTATATCAGTTTTAAAAGAACATAAAGAAATAACAAACCATAATTCATGAAACAGAATCTGATTTACTCAGTCTGAAATTTACTAAACAGAATTTGGAATTATTAGGATAATTACATACTATAATGATAACAATTATAATTGTAGTTAATTTCTGTTTCTCTTAAGTGGGCTTTTATATTAAGTAGATCTCTCTGTCTGTCTGTCTGTCTCTCTTTTAACTAATGCTAGGCTAGGGCATTTTAGTTTTGTTTCCCAGTCAGCTTGTCCTGTTCTGCCAGAGCACCAGCTTTCTTCTTGTTTGTCTGCAAGAACACAATTTCTTTGAGGGAGTCTTTATTGATACAAGCATTTACGAAGTTGTAAATGACTGTATGGTCTCATTCCCAAAACAAATGATAATATATCTGTGATAAAGTTTGTACTCTAATGTGGTGGAAGAATTGTCTTTTAAAAAACATATATTTTTTACATTTTAAACACTTAAGGTATATTCAGGTCCCAGGCTAAGTGTTGAGTCTAGCTAAGATCAAATTCCTTTGAGTTTAAAGGAGGAAGAAATGATAAGTCAAAATTAAAAATAATTTTGTCATTTTAAATTTGGGAAAAATCCTTTATTTGTTCTGATGAAAATGTCAGTAGCCATGGAACTGTGGCAAAAATAATGAAAAATCATTGGCCTGGGTCTGCTTAAATTGAAAACATTTTTTAATTAAAGTTTGACAGTATTTTGTGCTTCCATTGCCTAGCCATGTCCCATCTTATTCTTTCATTCGATTCTCCTCTGGGTATGAGTTGATTTAATTTTTAAATTAAACTTTAAGGTTTACTGCTGCTTTAAGGTTTACTGCTGCTTTAAGGTTTACTACTGCTTCATTTATTTATTTTTATTTTATTTTTTCATTTATTTATTTACTGCTTCATTTTATTTATGAGACTACTTAGAAAGTCTTATAGTTAATACCAGACCATTCTCATCTCTCCCTTTCTTACCTTATTAAAAGCAGCTGCTTTTTTAAAAAGATTGTTATTAATTTTTAGTTTCAGGGTTTTTTGGAAAAAAAAATTTTTTTTTTTTTTTTTTTTTTTGGCTTAAGTAAATGTATGCCAATCTTATCCCTGACTGGTGTATAATACTTCTAATGCTTTGTCGATATTGTAATAAAATTATCCACAATTAAAAAACCATTATATCAGATGCTAATTAATGAGCTAGTAATGATTTGGGCCCCCCAAAAAAGCAGGTCACCTGACAAAAGAAAATATGTATATAAATCTACAAGAAACTGAGAGATTAAAGAGGCAATGTTAAAGAAAGCCTTGGGCCTTTCTTTTTCTCTTCTTTCTACAACTAGTTCCTTTCATTTGCTACGGATTCACTCTTTTCAGAGCTGTGACTATTCCTGGAACATCTACCAACTTCTTTTCCACGATTATGATTTTTAGTTTATATTTATTGTAATTAAGTGTACTATGGTAGGAAATGAGGTTCTTAAAAGATTCGTTTAAAAAAGATTGAATCTTTTCTGACAGTTTTATTTTATATCCAGAGTTGATTGGACTTCGTGTTACTATCAACTGGTACATTTCAAATTTTGTTGCTTGTGTTGAATTATAGTATTTGTAGTGAAATATACTTTTTTTTAAGCTTTAGAGTATCTTAGATTATTACATATTAGCCAATTGTGTATTAATTATTATGTAATCATATATCAGCCAAGTTAACTTCTGTTACCTTTGTTCTTTAAAAAGCTTGCAAAAACTTTCATGAACATAGGGTATAGAATATTTATATTAATAGTATTGGATCTTCTAACATGAGAAACCTAACCTAAACATGGAAAATATTATTGTGATACTTAGAAAAACTTTGTTTCTCTTCAGAGGAGAAGAAAATGAATTAAACTACAGGGCACATGCCCAACTAACACTAAAAAATTAATTTATTACCAGAGAGAGGAGAGCATGGAGTAAAAATAGATAAGTACAGTATATGACCCTAATATCAAAGGAAAGTAAAAGCCACTTATCTTAGAATATATCAGACACACTATTATTCAAATCATTCAGGAATGTAATTACAGACAGCTTTTATAGGCCTATCAATAAGGGTTATTTCTTTAAATTTGCAGCTGTTCCACATTACTGAATATATAAATATCTCCCCCAAATGTTAAATTAATACTGAAGATCTATTTTACAATTCTGCGTGCACATACACACACACACACACATACACAAACAAAATACCAGTAAGTTTTACTTTAAAATGCATAATTTAGATTAAGAGAGATACCAGCCAAATGTCATGTGTGTGTCTTGTTTGAATCCTTATTCAAGCAAACCAACTCTGAAAAGACATGTGTGATAGTCAAGGAAATGTGAACACTGTTTTACACGAAATTAAAGGGAAGTTTTTTTTTCTTTTAGATGTAATAATAGTATTGGACCTTTCATTAAAAATCTTTACCTTTTAGATACACTAATCAAACTGTTATGCAATTAGATCATATCTGGAATTTGCTTTTAAATCATTTAGAAGTAAAGAATTGGATTATAGTTTGGACAGATGTTGAAAATTTTTGAAACTTAGTTATGAGAAACTAGCTATTCATTATCTTCCTACTTTCACATATGTTTGAAAGTTTTCATAGGAAGGTGTTTTTAAAAATACATTATTTCAGAAACTCATTTATTTCATATTTTTACTGAAATTTTAACATTCATGCT